>NW_013952579.1:949632-951008 GCF_001266775.1 Austrofundulus limnaeus | reverse complement strand
AACATTAAAAATAGTAGAATGTAAATTATGTGCAAAAATATATTATTAGTTGGAACTAAGTTGGAAAAATAAACATGAAGGTCAATTAAATTATAAAACATGAGATAAAGCTCTCCTTTTTAAATTTATTTATTGGCCCATTTATATATTTCTGCCTTTTTTCTAGTTATGTCAGTGTCGGTCCTCCATACTGCAGAACTTGGACGAGGTAATTCATGTCTGAATCATGTGTGTTGGAGCAGGGAAAAACATAAAACCTGTAGGGCTGCGGTCCTCGAGGACCAGGATTGCCCACCCCTGGGCTAAGCTGTGACATATTTGATCTCCAATGTTATTAACAGGTGTGAGAAATGGGTGGTTGATTTTTTTAAATCAGCAATAGAAACCCCCAGCACAGAAGTACAGCAGTGACATCCTGTGATTARTTTCTTTCACTCACAGCCACTGAAACAGGATTTGTCATAATGTGTGTGGGCTCTAATCATCTTCTTGTTAAACTAATCACAGGGGTGACCATCAAGTCTCCAGCACCTGCACCACTCCTCTAACAGCACTCTGTTAGAGCTGATGCTCTCCATTATACAGCTTGGTGCATGCCTCACACTGCACATGTGGTGCAGGCTTCTGTACGTTCATCAGCAGCAGTCATGCTATTTAAAAAAATGGCAATGTGACAAATTTTGGCTCATTAGTTTTGATTGGAACTTGGCAGCTCCCGAGTCACACTCCTTGTCTTCTTAATTAACTTGTCATTTCAATTTGCATTTAGCACAGCTTCTCAAGTATGTTTCAA
This sequence comes from Austrofundulus limnaeus, assembly GCF_001266775.1. NCBI lineage: Eukaryota > Metazoa > Chordata > Actinopteri > Cyprinodontiformes > Rivulidae > Austrofundulus > Austrofundulus limnaeus. The sequence continues at coordinate 950,215 of NW_013952579.1, read as the reverse complement.
TTAGGACATCTAATGGTTTTCAATAGAGTGAAAGCTTCGTACAGTTTCTTCCTTATTAAATGGCTACATGGCACTTTGAACGAGCTCGGTTTGGAGGAACAGTTTAATTGGGACTGGACTGATGAGCTACTGTAGTGGTTCCCAAAGCTGGGGTCGGGACCCACAGTGGGGTCCTGAAAATATTTTTTGAATTAATTACACCAAAAAAAGATAAGTAAGAACATTTTTCCCTTTGTTTTTACAAAATAATAAAATTAGTGCACTTAAAATGGACAAAAATAATACCATATTTATTCACGTATAATACGATCTCATGTATAATATGACCCCCTTTTTTGAGCTTAAAAAGCATAAAAATTTTAATCCTCAAACTACCTCCAATTTCATACAGACAAAGATTTTTCAGCCTTTGCAGTCTTTATACATATCAGTAAAATGATCATTGGACTGTTCATTTTATTTTAACAACGTATGTACTAAAAGGTACTAAAAAGTATTTTGACAACACACACACACACACACACACACACACGCACACACACACACACGCATACACACACACACACACACACACACACACACG
>NW_013952579.1:942560-948761 GCF_001266775.1 Austrofundulus limnaeus | reverse complement strand
CGCTAATGTCATTAGTTCGTTATCATTACTAAGGTGCAGGAATACTTCCCCCCTTTTTTTCCACATCACGTCGCCTGCCTGGATCTGTTATTATCTCGCTCTGAGGCACAGAGGAGTGTCACAGGTAAGGTTGCTTCAACTGCTTTTTACGACGCGGTCTCATTTCCGGATTCAGGCATTTTGTGAATGAAGCCGATATTTCCGTTAAAATACATAAGTAAAAATATTTATTTGAGTATAGTACTACCACCCAACTTTATGGATGATTTAATGGATTTAATTTTACGAATTATACTTGAATAAATACGGTAGGTTTTTTTTTTGTTGATAGGTTTCTTCCTGTTAAAAGGGAGTTTTTCCTCTCCACTGTCACCAATGTGCTGCTCAGGATGGGAAACTGAAGTGATTCAACACAATTTGCTGGCTTCTTTGGATTGTTTATTTTTTGTGTGCAGAGCCCTGAGACAATATTTGTTGTAACTTGGTGCTATAAAAAAACTCAATTGAATTATGTTTTCTCTGAGAACTTCTTCCCACAGTGAAAAAAAAAAAACACTATGGACTGGAGGTGTATAAGTATCCAGAAGTCAACGTGGCGTGACCAGATGAACAAAACCATCAGAATATTTCACAGACTGACCCCAAACACAACATAAATTCAAAAACAAAAGAGATAAAATGAGAAGGAGGTTAATCTGAAGAGGTTTGATTTAATTTAAACAGTGGTGGGCACAGTTTCCCTAAAGCACTAATAGGGGAACTAATTTCCTGATTAGTGATTTTTTTTTTCAGAATCAGCTTTATTGTCATTCACACACAGCACCATGCAGAACGAAATTGCAGTTAAGAACACTCCGTTCAGGAGAAAGACACRTAAACACGGGGGTGAACGGATGATCAGGTCTTCCGCAACACGGTCACCTTTTTGCAGTTTGGAAAAACACAATAGGAGAGGTGAGTTAAAAAAAAGGTTGCTCTGAGCCTGGGAAATCCAGTTATAAATCCAAATATGTACAAATCTTCCACATCTTCAATGGAAAGCGGTGCCAAACAGATCAGGTTCCAGCCCCAAGAACCACTGACCACTGACCAGCAGCAACCATTCCACTGGGACAGCTACATTCCCCACGTTCCAATCTCAATGTAGAAAAAATGGTGTCGATTGCGTTCAGAGACCAGTTGACCAAATCCACAATTACTTTTGTTTTTGGATGATAGGTAGAATGGCTTTCCAAAATATGTAATGGAGTTTGTTCCAGAACTACATCTAGAGGAGATACTTATTTTAATTAGACCAGACTGGTTCCAATTCAGGTAATTCCTCTTATAGACTGGATCTTGTTGGTCTCCATAAATCCAGACTCATTTGGTTTTTAAATACGATCTAACAACTGGCTGATAACAATAAAAAAAATAAAACTTAGACCCAGCTGAAGGGAACTGGACTAGACTTGTGGAAACCTTTGACCAGTTGAGTTTCCAGTTGATGAAGTGGTCTTTGGCGCAGCTCACAGTGTTGGACTCTAACATTGCCTCGTCCTGTAAAAAGCACCTAGCGCTCAACAAACTGGTACCTTGTGTGTTTCTCTTTGTGTTTGTGGTCAAAAGAGACAAGCTGTAAAGATCAACAGGTCAAATCTCTAAATCTTTGTTTGTTTGCAGTGCTGGCTCTAGGCATTTTGGTGCCCTAGGCGAGTTGAAGCGTAACCCCCCCCGTCTCCCCCGGACCTATGTCCCACCCCAATTTGAACCCCTAAAACAAGTTTGACAGTGTAAGGTACCATGGTAAACTTAGATTGATTTGCTTTCCCAGAAAGCAAATAAATAACAACATACATATCAACTTGTACAGATTGTCCATAAGTTATGAGGATTTTACGTCATTTTGCAGGTATACGGACGTATAGGGCAATCTCACGGATTTTCCAAAGTCTTCAAAACCTCATTTTCAAATTTATCTAACATGTCAGAGCCTGTAGGATGATTTAAAAAACAATAAATAACATCAAACAGCCATCTTCCAACATGTTCTGCTGGTAGAAATAAGTTTTGAACATTTTCTGCTCTCCTTTCCTCCTTTCATGTCCCCAGCGAGGCTGACAACCACCCACCCCCGGGTGCGAGTTGTATGGATAATTTGCCAAATTTATAGATTTTTGAGGCTTCTTATACAGGTAAATGTCCGAAGAGGTTGACATGTACTGTATGTGACAACAAAATACAAATTTTTTATTGAGTTTGTCAACACGAACCGCTACCTGAGAGGCACTACTAGCCCCTCCCACATCAGAGTGTCAGAGCAGGATGAGTCAGTGCAACGTCAGTCAAATGAGAGAGAGAGTGGGTGGGGGCAATTGCTGCATTGGGGGGGTGTATTATGGAAAAAGTAGTTTATTTTTCCTGTAATACTTCATTATAGTTTTTTAAGACAAAGCTAATTGAAAGGGGCGCTGAGCAGAGTTACAACCAGGGATTACAAATAATTACTTTTTTCTTCTGCAGTTTGGTGCCCCCTCCAGCTGATGGTGCTCTAGGCGACCGCTTAGTTCGCCTATGCCAAGTTCGTCTTTTAGAAGGCAAAAATTCACTTGTCTGGTCTAAAAAAACCAATTTGTTATTCATCAGCAGCTCTATAAACCAAAGTAGCCAAAATAAATAATTTATTACTAATTTAATGAATTAATTTAATGAATGGAATAAATTAAAATGAGAGACTGGAGGAAAATGTTGCATTCACTGACCTTCTGAAAGGAGGAAATCCACACAGGATGATCTGCAACCCCTGAATTGAGAGACAGCTATTGTGATTAATGGCATTCGCTCTAGAGCTAATAAATATAGCGTTAGCTCAAATGGCATTAGCACCAGAGCTAATTGACTAARTATCATGTTTGATCAATTCMWCCCATATATTGTGCAGAACATGTAAACTGAAACAAAATAGAACTTTGTCACAAATTACAGCTTTTTAGCTTTAACTCTATGTTTTAGTCTCAACTTTAACCCATCATCCCCAGAATGTGTTGTCAGTAAAAAATGACAACAAGCTTAAGTAAAAAATATTAGAGTTGGAGATTCCTTTAAAACATACATAGCAAAACACACTGGGAGTTTTTGTCAAATGATTTACTTCACTCTCAGCATTTTACTCATATATATGAAATTTACACATTTTGAGCATCTTTAAAGCAACTTAAAGAAAAAGAACAGCTTGATGAAAAAGCGTAGCCTCAAACGACCCACAATACCCTTTAATCACATCTAAAACACTTGTCATTTTCCATCAGGGCTGCAGTGACATGACCATTAGTGTGTGTTTGTGTGAGAAAACATTGAACCCACGCATGTTTTTTTTTTTCCACAAAACATGTAGGCTGAAATTCCCTCGACAGAACAATGTTTGACAGCTTTTTATTTTGCAGGTGGAAACAAACACACAATATGCATCTGTTACATCCGAGGGCAAATTACAGAACCCTYGTATCGTGTTTGTCCACATTCTGCTTTAATTGTAACACTAAATTATTATCTATATTGTCATGCTTTAAACAAACAGCTTTCGTATCAAAGCAGGTCATCTCTAATGTGTTATGTTACAAATATTATCCTGGTGATGTGTTGATCGGCTTAAAGAGAACAAACTATTTTGAGAATTGACGCATTTCCGTGTCTGAGTGCGCAGGAAACCAAACACGTATCATTTGCAAATGAAAAGCTCTCTTGCCGTTAAACTGCTGGTCCTCCACTGCCGGCGGACCGCACCAGTAATTACTGGTGATTGCCTTGATAGATCGGGCTGTTCATCCAGTGGACTGGAGGCTTCTCCAGAGGCCATGGTAGTGCATCAGCAGCTGCAGAAGAAGGGCACCGTGATTTGTGACTCATCCCTCTGATGCACTTTTATGTCTCCATCATATTGACTGTGTGATAATTACTCAGAGCTCTGCGTTGGACATGATGGCGTAGAAACCTTTTTGTGTGACAGCAGCTGAATTGTGATGTAGTGCAAGATGGGATAAAAGGTTTTTGGCTGTTCAGATGCTCATAGAGGGGTTGAGAGTGGAACATTAGAAGATGGAAGATGGTATTGGTATAGATTGGGAGATAGGGAAGCAGGGGAGCCCGGCGCAGCTCACTTACATTTTGGCTATTTTGAAATGAGATTTTGTGAAACTGTTATAAACTACATGTTTTAGCTCTACGAATGACCTGAGTTTGGAGAGAAAATTGGTAAATTTCTGACTCAATCAGTCTGACGAGCTCAAATCCAAGCAAGGCCAAGTGGATTGCTGCCGTCTTGGATCAGCTCCAGCCTCCAGCCTCTCATGGTGATTTATGTAAAAGCTGTTTTTATGTCTTCACATTGCTGTCAGGATCTCATTACATAGTTATTCAAAGAGTTCTACAGTTATTTGCAAGTCCAAATAGTGGCAAAAGCAGCTAGCTGTGATACTCCCAGCAGGAATTTCATGATATTTTTCCTAAAATATACGACAGTGTAAAACTTAATGCTTTTAATATTAACTGCTGTGAATTTTTTGAAGATTTGATTTGTTTAAAGATGGCAAAATGTGCATTGGATTGATTCCTTTTTGACAAGTCATATTAGCTCATCAATACAATCTGAGCACAATTTAACATTTTATAACACTTCTCTGTTTTAAACTTATACACATATTAAGTTGGTTTTAATATTTGGTTATTTTGATAGAAATTTGATCAAATTTCTTTAAGGTTAGCTAGCTGCTACAAAAAAAATCGGAATTCTGCACCACTTTTTTCTTTCTTTTTAAAAAGTTTTTCAGATCTACATTTACCCAGACATTGCATTTAAGGGTAACAGTGATTTTAATAAGCAGGTTCATCAGTGGAAAAATTTTACATTTTTATGTAGACGGCCAAAACACAACTTTTAGCAAATTGGTATAGATGCTGCTTCATGTTAAAGCCTTCCTTTTAATATAAGCAACAATCCAAGAGTGTCCTCTTTYAGTTCATACACATCATGCCAGCTTTATGTGTATGTTCCTGCAGCGAGTCATTCATAATCTATCCAGATTAATGATTCAAGTCCTCACAATGAATCCAGTTCAACAAATCCAAGGTCTAATAAACCCACGTCATTAATATCTTTTGGCAGATAAATAAACAAAAGTTTTGGAAAAAAGTTTGTGTTGACAAGGACTTTAACTCTTATGCTCCAAAGAGGTATCTACAACAGGTAAGATATTAATTGTTCATAAATATATCACAGAAAACCCCCACTTAATTTTTTAGCAAAGTTTACATATATTTATTTGCTTTTTTAAAAACTTATAAAGTTCTGATTTTGGATATTTGACACAATATTAAATTAATTAATCAGTAACTTTAGACAATATTTTATTCGTTTAATTTAAAAACAAAACAAATTCACATACAAAAAAATACATATTAAATAAAATGATAGGTAGCAGGAAGAAGAAAAAAATCTTATATCATATGAAGGTTCATATCTTATCTCACTTTGACCCCCAGACACAATCATCCATCTCCAGTCAGAAGGTCAGCACTGAAGTTGTGCAAAATTCCAAAAAAGCACCTTTTAGRTAACGGTTGAGATTTCCTCAGGTGTAACTTTGAAGATGCTTTTGTTTTTCTGCTAATTAAAAACACAAGGTTCTGACCTCGGTGCTTGCAAAACTGTAATCCTCATTCAGTTCTGTTCTGGCTGCTAGCAGATGGTATCAATATTCAATTTTTTACTCTGCTCTTCTGCTATGATGAAAATAAGGCTTCACAGCTTTTTGCTCTTAAGGTGATTAGTGAACATTTTCAGGCAGGCTCTAATGGGCTGATCTTTGGTAAGCATCTGTTGCAAAAAAAAATGCAGCGAGACAGCAGAAGAATATGTCTGTCTGATGATGATGTCTGATTGGTGCATATTAAACTTTGGATCATATCACACTGACTCACAGCCGACAGTGTGCAGATTCGTCCCAAGTGTTGTGTAAATTACAATATGCCAGTGTCCACTGCGAGCTGTGCAGGACATCTACTGCGTTTGGAGATTGCTCTGCAATAAATGCTTCAACTAGATTTTCTCTGTTTTCTCATTTGCCTTTTGCTGATTTGGAGAAATGATTAAATTATTTCTGTGTGTGTGTGTGTGTGTGTGTGTGTGTGTGTGTGTGTGTGTGTGTGTGTGTGTGTGTGTGTGTG
>NW_013952579.1:931564-940864 GCF_001266775.1 Austrofundulus limnaeus | reverse complement strand
GACATCTGGTGAAAATTTCATGTCATTAGCACCTCTAGTAATATATTTACTGAGAAAAATGGTGACGTGTTCAATACTTATTTTACCTGCTGTATTGTGATAYAGCGATGGATGGATGGATGAATGGATGCGGAACTTAGTGCTTTATCAAGCCCCAAAGTGCTACAGTCATTCACCCWTTGATGGTGGTAAGCGACACTGTAGCCACAGCTACCCTGGAGCATGATGACAGAGGTGGGGCTGGTATCAGGATACCCCCCACCCCACCAAATATTTATGCCCCAGACACTTACCCCCTTTGACCATCATCAGTAGGCAAGCTGAGTGAAGTGTCTTACCCAAGGACACAATGACTGAGATGGCCGGAACGGGGGATTGAACCAGCAACCCTCCGGTTACAGGACATCCTAACCAACTTTCACATTTTCTTTGAAAGTAAATGTAAAGTTGTTTTATATTTACTCTCCTCAGCTGAGTGGACATTGTTGACATGGCTGAAGTAAGTCCAACAATCTGTTTTCTGAGTGAGGATGTCTTTTAAATGAAAATGCTGTTTGTTGATTTCAGCTTAATGTTCAGCCCTCTCCACCTCATGAAACATGTTAAACAGATTGGACACAACACTGCAATATCTGATAAACAAACACAAACAAACCTCCCACCTCTGGCTGGAAGACAACTTTAACTCTAGAACATTTAGAGCTGAGAGTTTGAATTAGAAAGAAGCCAAATTGCCCAGTTCACTTGTTTGCAGTCTTTCAGCAGTTTGTTGGTCTCTCTGCACTGTTTTAGGAGTAATTTTAAAATTTAAGTTTTAACTTTTAGAGCACTTCATGGTCAGGCTCCACAAATACAAATATTAGACCTTGTAAAGCCACTCTGTCCATCCAGGACTTTGAGGTCTTCAAGTCCACTGCTGTTGGTGGTACAGTACCTCAAACCCATTACAAAACCAGTGGAGACAGAGCTTTTCACTGCTCTGATTCTACYGACTCTTTTAAGAAACATCTTAAGACATTTTTATTCAGACAGGCTTTTAGTTGAGCTTTGTTTACTGTTTTTATTGTTCTTCATTATATTTATGCCCTGTCTTATTGTTTTAGGTATTTTGCTCTCTGTTAAGCACTTTATGATCGTGTCTGTGAAAGGTGCTATATAAAAAAAAACACATATACATAAATAAGGTTTACTAGCTTACTTACAGTGTTGTTTACAATCATAGTTACCCAAAATTACAGTACCATGTTTGATTTATTTCACTGTGTTTAATTGATTCTGTCATGATTAAACACAATTCATCACAATCGGTCGTGTAACTGAGGGCCGCTGGGACCCCTCTGCCCTGAGTACTTGTACTCAATCACTAATCAGTACTTATTGACTGATTTACACATGGTATCTATACACAGCTCAAAAAGTGTTTATGAGCTGTAATATAAAAAAACAAGAACAAGGTAAAAACTGATTTCAATTTTACAAACTTTTCAAAATAAAAGCACAAGAAACAAGCTAGCAAAAAAATTAGGGGGCGTTTTTGTGTGTTACATTACAGTACAATATGTGTGTGTCCCTCTGTGTGGTGTGCGTGTGTTGACGCATATGTGAATTTAACGCCTTATTACTTTACAAAACATTTCACCTTTTTCATAAACAAAACAAAAGACAGAACAATAATGAATAAGGCATGATGGTTTTAGTTTTCCGTCAAATAAATGAACACTGCTGGACTTTTATAAATGTTCTTCTGACAGCTTTAACACAAAAACAAGAAAATTTTAATTTATAATAAACATGCCTAATAATGCAACACTTTATTTTGATCAAAATTTTAGCTTGTTATGGCAGCTACACAAAACACCACTAAATACTGTAGATCATTACAGATGAATAAATTTTTTTACATTCAATAAAATATATACAGCCCTACTGATGTTTATTCAACAACAGTTTTGTTATTCCACCAGTTGTTGTTATCCACAATGAGAATAATAATAAAATAATGAGAAAATACCTTCTGTTTAATGATAAATCCCTAATTAAATTGGAGGGACAGTCGTTTAAATAAACTGTACAGTATGTTAACACAAATGTTGACATCCAAATGTAGTTTCAAAGCTGCTGTACAGTTTCTGATGTTTGTAGTTAGAATGACTCAACAGCAAGAACAAAATGGTGGAGACTAAAACTACTTCAACACATAAAGACAAAAGAGAGTAAATAAGTGTAGGAAAAAAAGTAAAATTAAGAAATACGTTAACAGTGTGTAAATAAAAAATACATATTAAAAAACAATAAAATCCATATTTAAAATTAAACCATAAATATTGTTGTTATTTTTTTACAATTGTGGCTAAAAACTTGTCCTAATAAACTCATTATCTAAATTTTATCAATTCATATTTTTTGATCTTTCACAATTTTATTTAATTCTTTTGGTCATCCTGTGATTCCTTGCAAAACAGAGGAGTGAATAAATCAACAATAATTGGATGTGATGCAGTTTTTCAATTATTTCATGAGCTCTTTGATCCATTCAAAGTACTACCATTACAAAAACAACTTCAGTCTCCATATTACATTAAACATGACAAGGAACTATGTGACTATTTGAAAACTCGAATACAAACAGCAGCAGCTAGCTGTAGCAGGCACATATCCAGAAAGTCTTCAAAGCGGTGGTCAGATGGGGTCCAGTCCTAATCTTAGGCTGGTACACTGACGCTTCAACATTTCAGAGGGTTTTATTACGCTGTTGTCATATTTAAGCTTTTCAAAAAATACTGAGTTCTGACACAGGCCGTCTTGTTTTTTATTATTATTATTTTACAAATTTACATTTTATCAGTTGATCATGTTAAATGAGAACAACACAATCACTACGCAATTCATTTAACCTCGTCTACTCACCTGTAAAATCATATTTATAYATACAAATAAATAAATAATAAATGTGGATATAACCTCTTGTGCATTCTGATTGGAGAACATTTACTTTCTGGRCATTAAAGTTGTTTTCTGTTTAAAACCGTCGTCCTTAAGGGAGAACAGATTTTCGATTTTTGTTTTTTAAATATTTGTTCAAAGAAAAAGTTTTTTTTTTAGTTTGAGGTTCCACTAATCCCAAATATATTAGATGACAAACACACAAACCAAACAAAAGCTTAAGAAACTTATGGTGATATTTCACTGAACTGTGATTGTTGAAGATTTGTTAACGACTAAAAACTGTAAGAAAACTAAGTGAAACCAAACTTTTCTGCTGCGTTTTACGGTCGYGGCTGTCTGCCCCCCACCCGTCCCCCCTTTGGTGACGCTCCTGAACTGTGGCACTTTTGCTGTTTCATGAGGACACGCCCTCAGAAATATTCYTGTTGTGTTAAAGGTAACAAACTGACGGTGGTGGAAAGATTKATATAAATATTAATGTCTGCAGAAACTACTGTGAAGTTTTTGAGAGTTAAGTAGTTTTAAAAAATATTCTCAGTCCATTTTGGTCCTGATTTCTCACATATTAGCTGTTAGTTTGTTACGGTACAGAATTAAACAATATTTCATAAACTGAGGTCATTCAAAGGACTATCCACAACAGCTAAGATAATAATTGTTCATAATGTTTCCACAGAACCTTACTTGATAAGATCTGAACTACCTATCATACAAAATCATTAAAACTTCTTCCCTGCTGCTCTGTAATGATGATATTTTCATTTATCAGGGTCATTCTGATCTGTGTCACAGAGAAAGTGTGATCTGAGGGGCTGATTCAAACACAAAAAACACACACCAGTGTGATGAAACCTTCCAGACTGAAACACAGCTTCTGCTCAGACAAATACCATCACTACACTTTAACATCCAATCTTTGCTTTTTTTTAGTTTTAATTTATTTATTCATAATGCTTAGATCAGTTTATTTATTATGGTCTTTGTTTTACTCCATTTTAAATTGTGGTAAATTATTTATAATAAGACATTTTTATGTTATTTATTACATTTTAATCGATCGAGCATCGAGCATTTTCAGTTGCTGCTCCGAAGCTCTGGAAGGAGCTACCTCTACACGTCAGGCAGGCCTCCTCATTGGCTGTTTTTAAAACTAATCTTAAAACTTATTTTTATTCACTGCCTTTTAATGAACACAGTTTGAGATYTTGGTCTGTTTTAGCTGTTTTTTCTTGTTTTTAGTGTTTGAGTGTTTTTAGTGTTGATTTGTTTAATTGTTTTCAGCCCCTCATGTACAGCACTTTGTGTCAGCGGCCGCTGTTTTACAGTGCTTTATAAATAAAGTTGATTTGATTTGAAGTTGATTTAATCATAGTATACACAGAGTCCTGCAAATGTTTTCTTTGGAAATAAGTTTGAATAGCAACAAACTGAGTCATGATCGCTTTACTTTAATTAAATCATAATTTTGTCTGCCAGTTACACTTGGGACACAGAGTATAAGTAGATGTCTCCTCRCCTAGCGTGGATGTGGATTATCTCCAAAGTGGGACAAAATGGAGCCAAAACAGTTGGAAGCATTTCAGCACAATCTTAACTAAATGAGTGATCGCTCAGCACGCTCTCACCAACACTTCATTTCCATTTGTCTACATTTCCTCATGCACAGGCACACGTAGGTACATCCAAGACAAAGACCATTTGTGACACGAGTCCACAGTGGTCCATGGTTTATGGATCAGTAGGTCAAACACCTGTGGACTCGGACTGTGTGTCCTCAGTCTGAGCTGACCCCCCTGCTGATTGAGCCATGATGAGTCAGCCAGCCGCCCTCTGAGCCGCCGSCGGAGCGCAGACCGTGGCGGGCCCTCTGACGCTGTTGCGGGCCCTGGAGAAGCTGCTCTGCTCCAAGCGGGACCGGTACGGCAGGCAGAAGTCCCTGAAGCACCTCTTGAAGTTCTCGTCCAGGAAGGCGTAGAGCACGGGGTTCAGGCTGCTGTTGGTGTAGCCCAGGGCGATGCACAGGTGCCAGCAAGCCATCACCGCCAGGTTCTTGTTGTCAATCTCCACCACCGTCTTGACGATGATGAAGATGTGAATGGGGGTCCAGCAGACGATGAAGGCCGCCACCACCACCAGGACCATGCGGGTGATCCGCCGCAGGTTCCTGTCCTTCTCCCTGGAGCCCGACAGGAGGCGCACGTTCCGCAGACGCAGGATCATCAGGCCGTAGCAGATGGTGATGACGAGGACGGGCACCACGAAGGCAAAGACGAAGACGCAGATTTTRGTCAGCGTGTCCCAGTACCACTCCGGTTCAGGGAATCTGAGCGTGCAGGCTGTGTTTCCTGAGGAGTTAAAACACCAGGGGGGTTATTTTGTTGCATGTTCGAGCTAATTTAAAGSGGCARTATCATGTAAWATCAACTTTTTTGAGTTTTGTATCATTTTAAATGTTATACTCTCATAAAAAAACATGCCCAAAGCCTTCCTTTGACTCATTCATGCATGTTTGAGAAATCCTGCAGCATTTTTAGGAAGCCATGCTGAGGAGCAAAACGACAGGTGGGGACCAGAAACACCCCTGGGACGTGTCTTTAAGCCGAACTTCCTCAGCACGAGCACACCCCACACACCCCGCCCATGACTCCTGCAGGCTCTCTGCAGTAACAGAGCAAAGTGAAAGTGAAACTTAAACTGTCTGCTGCTCTTAACTCCTAATTTACACTACATGCGTTCCGGCTCCTCTCCGGTCCAGTCCGACCTCCGCAGCAAATACATACCCATTATAATCAATGAGTGTTTACACTGGCTGCGCATGGTGGTGGTGAGCGGACGGCAATCCATCAAAATTAGAACAGATCCAATTTTTGCCAGACACCGGAGCGGAGCCGGAGTCAATTTTTAAAGATTACGTCACACCAACAGGAAAAGAAACGAGCACAACATCCGTATTTTCAAAATAAGACCCTTTTAGGCTGGATAATTTGTTGGAATAATGTCGAAATCGCAGTTATATTAATAAATATATGGATATATTTCTGCACAAATGCTGTCAGAATGTATCGTTCTGTTTGGGGAGCAGATGGAAACATGTAGCATGAAGCATATGTGTGGACACACGATACACGTGGATTTTATTTTGAAATCAGAAATTTCAGAAAGCCGACAGCGAGACAGTTTCAACATAGATACCAAAAGCCTTTATATCGTTGTTTTCAGTTGTGTTTGGAGTTCGTCTTTCACAGAATTAATTATTTTTTGTTGTGACTTCCACATTTATCACTGAATTTATCGCGTGATCTCCTTCCTGCACATCTGTCGGACCGGAGCGGAGCCGTAACGCATGTAATGTAAATTAGGGGTTACACTACTGATTACTCAGTGAAGCTCTTCAGATTCAAAATACTTTTGAAGAAATGTATTTTCAGGAGGTTCTTAAAGAGACATAGGCCAATTTCAAGGCGTTTAGAAGAGGAAGTGATGAGAAGATAAGTTTATTTTTTATTTAAACATAAAAACAGCATTTTAACAACAACTAAAAGGTGACATAGATACTTTATTATGGTATAGTATTTAAATGTATGCCTGAGAAACAYATAATATTGGCCCTTTAAGTTAATAACCCAGCTCAGATTCTCCTTCATGGTGCGATAACGACCTGCAACAAGCTAATGAAGGAAAAACAGCTTTTCTCTACAGTAATAACGATTCCACAGTGAAACAATTAAACCCACCCACCTTTATCTGTCACCTTGGTAACAGCCATGATCATCACGGGTACACCCACGGCAGAGGAGAGGATCCAGATGCAGACGTTGATGAGCTTGGCTTTCGCGGGCGTGCGGAAGTCCAGGGCCTTGACCGGGTGRCACACGGCGACGTAGCGGTCCACGCTCATCATGGTGAGCGTGAAGATGCTGGTGAACATGTTGTAGTAGTCGATGGCGATGACCACTTTGCACAGCAGCTCCCCGAAGGGCCACGTCCTCATCATGTACTTGGCGCTCTGGAAGGGGAGGGTGCTGGTGGCCAGGGCGTCGGCAAGGGCCAGGTTGAAGATGTAAATGTTGGTGGCTGTCTTCATCTTCGTGTATCTGGGTGGGAGGGATAACATTTTTCATTTAACGCGCAGAAAACATTTAAAAAAGTCTTAGTTGGGGAAATCTGAAAACTTCTCAAGTGCTACCTGCTGCTAGGACACAAAGAGGAGGGTGATGGTAAGTTTATAATCTCGTTTATGCTTTAATGTGATCATTCCACTCAAATACGGCTGTGGGATGTCAATGATAAGTCTTTTTTTTTCTTTTTTATCACTTCAGTAGAAAAAATAACTTCATATTAGTTTCGTAATTTCTTCATCATCAGTGGTTTTTTTAAGTAAAGAGAAAATAGAGAAAGAGGGAAAAACATGATAATAAGTCTTAAGAAAGCAACATGACAACATGTGGCTCATGTTGTCTGTTGACTGGGTTATTTTAGTGCTTTAGAATTAGCTTTTCCAAAACTTTCAGTGCGTTACTGCTTAGAATTAGGGGACCTAAATATTTGAGTTAGTGTTTTAGGGTCAGTGGAACTAATTTTTAGTTTAGTGCTGCCCACCACCGGTKATAAACAATAAACATTTTACCTGATGCAGATATAATTTCAGAGTTAGAGTTTATGTCTGACTGGACTGAGGAGTTGACAGCTGGTCTAAGAGGAGCCATAACCAAAGTGGATTTTTGCTTTAAGTAAACAGTTTTAATCTAAATAATTTTTGTGTTTCAGGGAAACAAGTGGGAAARTTTAAATACAGTCAGGTCCATAAATACTGGGACACAGTTCTCATCTTATCAGCTGTAAACACCTCCATGATGGATTTGATGAAAACGAACAAGATGTGTTTTAACTACAAACTTTCAGCTAAGCTGTTGTAGTCACCTAAATTGTACAAATTAATGTAAAGCGTACAAATGTGTGTGTGTGTGTGTGTGTGTGTGTGTGTATACAAATTTGTACACATTAACTTGAACATTTTTACAAATCAGCTTACATAATTTCATTAAACAGAGTTCTGTGATTATGGTCTCAGTTCCTGCATGTATGTCATATTTCTACAATATATTCTGTGTAAWACAAAYTTGACAACCATGTAAATRTTTGAGTAAAAGTRTTTGCATGAACTGCTTTTAAATCTTTGAGCAACTGTTTTAAGGCGTGAGGAATATGCTTTGAATGTGGTCTGAGTCTGAATTCTGCTTAGACTAAAATTTAGGACAAAATGTAAGGAAATTTGTGGTTGGTATATTTTTTGTTATAAAAGTGCTTCTTGGTAATAAACTTTATTGCAGGTAATTGATTGGCAGAAGCTCAAAACAAGAGTCAATAGAAACAGCAAAATAAGCTGTTTGRCAGAGAAGATTTGAGAAAGTTTTTATGTGTGCAACCCACATACTCAGCCCTACTGCTCATCTCATAAATGCATGTTCCTTACAAATGTGGCACCATTCGAAAAGAAAAATTAACAGGCTTTCCAACGGTATATAATTTATTGCCCAGAATCATTGTTACAAAAAAGAAATAATCAACCAAACACAAATTTTCTTACTTTTTGTGCTAAGTATATATAAAATATATCCACTCTGGGTGCCACTATGGAGTGGGATGTTTGGGTTTCCCTCTAGATCAGCAGTCTCCAACACTCATGCCATGGCCCGGTACCAGTCCGTGTGTCGTTTGGTACTGGGTCRCACAGAAAGAATAAATAACTTGCATTATTTCYGTTGTATTTATTATTGCAGTCTGAATAATGTTTTATTTTGAAAAACGACCAGATTCTCTTTGTTACATCTATGACTCACTCTTGACGTATGTCAAGACATTGTCTCGGTGAAAACAGATGTCTTTGGAAAGTTTCTTTACAAAGGCAAAGGAGAAAAGTTGTTGGCACATGTCAAGAAGATGCTGCTAATAAAGGTTACATACAAATACACAGTGAATGGATTGACGTTTATTATATTAACGAAATACCAGTTCTTGTGTTGGTCGTAGGCTGTCATTTTCTTTTGTTGTATTTATCAGTCATACCTTGCCGGTCCGTAAAAACATGTCCGACAATAAACTAGTCCGTGGCGCAAAAACAGTTGGGGACTGCTGCTCTAGATAGACAGTATAATTTAGGACAGTGTTTCCCAAAGTTGGGGTCGGGACCCAAAGTGGGGTCCTGAAACATCAAGGTGGGGTCCTAAAAAGATTTTCTGAATCAATTACATTTATGCCTTAGTTGTTACAAAGGAATTAGGTAAGGATATTTAAATTGGATAAATGCAGTTTAAAAAATATTGTTTCTATGCCCATGTTTTGTTGACCTGATAC
>NW_013952579.1:928135-931388 GCF_001266775.1 Austrofundulus limnaeus | reverse complement strand
CAAAAACACAAAATAAGTATTTATATTTGTGTACAAGCTGTTTAGATTGTCAAAAAGCCTGTGTTTTTAGGGTTATTAACAGAGTTTGTGTACTCAGACCAGTAATATTTGGGGTCACAAGTTTTTGCCATGGATATTTTGTGGGTCAGAAGATAAAAAGTTTGGGAACCACTGATTTAGGAAACTTTTACATCACARTTAATTTTGCAYTACCYTGATATTTGCATAACATTCTGTKGTMATCAGTGWAAATGAATAGCATCAGCTTGCTGTGGCACTTCCTGCAGAAAAATAATCTGAAAAGGCAAAGTAAAAGTTTATCAAACAGGTATTGCATGTAAAGTTTTAGGATTAAAGTTATTTAAAGATGGCGGCAATCCACTATGGCCTTTGCTCTGCTCCAAAAAGTCATTAGCTAGATTTTTCCTGCAACAGGTAAGATATGAAGCGTTCACAACTCTTCCACAGAACCCCACTTYAAAGATCTGAAGCAACAATGAGGCTGCCGTTGTTTGTCGTGGCAGTGCACCTAATTCCCTGCWGCTCCTCTGTACTCCAACATGAGCCTGTAAACCTCCGAGAAATCTAGTTTCTCTGCAGTTGATTGAAACGTGAAAATCCTTCAAAACGGTCCTTCTCCTTTTGATTTGTTCTCTCTCASTTTTGCCTGGAAAGCAGCTGAACACTTGAAAACCTGTGGATTTCCCAAGCCACAAACATGACAGTAGCAGTGACTTTAGCTTATGTTGTGTTTCTGCAGCCCTTTATTTACCAGACTACCAGTGAAATCWGGCTTTCAAAAAATGAGAAATGACAAATGACATTTGGTTTTATTCCACCGTATAAAGATTGCTSTCATTACACATCATATATCACCCTCAGAATGTAATCTATTTGACAGCCCCTCTGTGTATAATATGTTTTATGTTGCATTTGTGTGATTGCTCTGAGAGTGGAGACTGAAAATCTCATCTCGCGGTGCAGCTTTTTAAGAATGTGAAACACAGGAGGCCAAAACGTGACGTCGACGCTCATTCTTTATTGCCCGCTGACAGAGGCAACGGACGATAATGTTTTCACTTGYAGGAAAATATCTGAATGGATTCAAACAAAGCTGTCAGAATGTAATTGTTGGATGTACATCTGTTGGAGTCAACCCAATTCAAGCTGCCCGTAACAACAAACTGACTCAAAACATGACAATAACTGACAAATACTGGGCTAAAGTTTAGTGTAGTAGTAACCAAAAGAAACTCATATCAATTCTGTCTGTCAGAAAAATATCCCAGAAACCACTGTACAGAATTTCAATGAAATGTTTAGGAAATTAATTATTAGCTGTAAATCTAAGACTCAAGTTGGCTCAGCTAATTGACCATAGCCAACATAAAAATGCCAAAAAAGGTCAGTTTTACAGATGTTGAGTTCAAATTTGGTGTGGTAGTAGAGAGAAGCCCTCAACTCAGAACTTTATCACATCTTTACACAATTTGATCAAATCGTCARCATTGTCTATTGTCACCATAAGTACTCCTGAGTAGTGTTTTGATGGTCACTTTTAACCCCCCATGTGAAGACATGGGTAAAGAAGCTGAGGTTAAAGCTGGGTTTAAATTTTCAAAACAAGATATTTGTTCCTTCAATGTGGTAACTGCAACTTTTTAACTGTACTAGATATGTATATAAATGCCTCAGCTCACAATCTTCACATGGTTAGTACTGCTTATTTGCTGCTCTCATGTTCATCACTGACAGCAATGCATTGACACATCATTGTGAGTTGTACTCTACTTCTGTCCTGCTCTGGCCACTAGAAGTAACAATATGGCTTTTTGTTTTGTTTTGTTTGTTTGTTTGTTTTTTTACATTATTTGGACTGTCCATACATACAGTTTGTAATCTAATTGTACAGAAAAGTGCTGTTCCTTACTTGTTCTGTTCATGTGACATTTTGTTGCTTTCAGTTCCATTTGCACAAACAGAAATGAGTAAAACGTTATTGCTTAATCTGCACCTTTTGCATGAAATATGTTGCAGAATGATTGAAAACGAACAGATTTAACATGTTTGAATGTGTTTAAATTGAGGAGATCTGTGATTAATTCTATTATGTTGTTCTTAGTTTTATTTTAAGTGTGTTTAATTTTCTTATAATTCCTAATTCCTTTATGAACGTGTAACTTGTACTTACTGCTATCTTAGCCAGGATTCTCTTGAAAATTTGTTGTTGTTTTTTTTATCTCAGTGGGATTTTTTTACCCCAAAGGTTTATTAATAATAAAGTTATCTTAGTTTAAAACTTTGGTACAAAAAGCAGTATGCATTCCTTTAAGCAAGGAATATGCTAAAAGACCTTTATTTCATCAGAATGCATCAATGCTATATAAATAAATAACAACAATATAAATCATTAAAATGATAACGATGCAAGCTTGTAAGAGGTTGGTTCTGTGAAGTTGTCTCACCAGTAATTTACAGATCTTAAGGTGCATGCTTACATAAATTATTCATGAGGACATTTTACCCTTGTGAGCAGGGGTGGTTCTAGGGGCGGGGCCACAGGGGCATTGGCCCCAGCTGAAATCTGATTGGTCCCCTGAAGTGCCCCTGTCCTGTCACTCATCTGTCCTTTACCTGGGAGTGATGATGGTGTATGCAGTTCCATTTTTAAACACTAGTGGTACTAAAGAGTCAAATAGTAAAGTCCAGAATGAATCAAGCTCACAGAATTCTTCTCTTTAGAAATTTTGAACAATCCTGCAAAAAGGTCTTTCAACTGAGAAATGATGGCTGGATTTTCTCATGTTTGAGAATATTTTTTCTGTGTTCAGATAAATGTATGAAAAACTGGTGAGGAGAATTTACTGTGCACACCATTTATAAAGGCACCCCTTATAAATGGCTTATAAAGAGTTTATAGATAGGTTACAAATTCATCTTTAAAATCATTATTAAATGTTTATTATGCAATAATTAATGACGAGAATGTGACAAAACTGTCCAGTTTCTTACCAAATAATGAGAAAAATCTATTCATGTATCTAAAGGTGCTTATTAAACATTTCAGACTAGTTTACTACATTGTAAGTAAAATAACTATAAGAAATGCATATTTTAACATTAATATTGTACTGTATTATAAATATTCACAACTGTCAAATGAAGACTTATAAAGTGTAATACAGTACACTATTTACCAATGACAAATAAACATTTATAAATGCCAAAAGTTAGTCTTTAATGTGAAAAATCA
>NW_013952579.1:926495-927108 GCF_001266775.1 Austrofundulus limnaeus | reverse complement strand
TTACTCTGTATTTACCAGACTATGGTAATCCTGAGGTCGTGATGATGGGGCCCTTGAAAATTGTTGCCCAGGGTACAGCGAAGTGTTAATCCGGCCCTGCTTCTGACCCATCATCATCTGTATGCGTCCAGTAATTACTATTTATTTATCCATCAATCAAACACGTTTTTTTTCTTTCCTCTGTTTATTGTAGTGGGTCTTACCGGACCACTCCGTACATGACCAGCACGTTCCCCAGCAGCCCCACCACGCAGATGAGAGAGTAGAGCGCGGTGATGCACACGGCGATCATGAGCCCCGCGCTGTTCCTGCCTGCAGCTCCGCTCGTCTCGTTGCTTTTGGACGCTTCCAGCAGCGGGTCCTCAGAGAAGGAGGCGTTGTTGAGGGGAGCCGCGGACACCCAGGGGTGCTCCGTGAAGTCCTCTGAGGGAAGAGTTGGGAACGCCATGACGCGCAGAGAAGTCCTGTTTGTCCAGGGGTCCTGGGAACAAAGTGAATGGTCGGGATCAGGCGAGCGGAGAATGTTGGAGAGGGTTGCTCTCTCTCCTCCGCTCTGCGCGCCTGCGCCTGGACTCTGTGCGCAAAGCGGAGAGTGGTCTCCAAAACCACAGCC
>NW_013952579.1:922958-925270 GCF_001266775.1 Austrofundulus limnaeus | reverse complement strand
TCTCTCTCCTCCGCTCTGCGCGCCTGCGCCTGGACTCTGTGCGCAAAGCGGAGAGTGGTCTCCAAAACCACAGCCAAAACCAAGTTTTACTGAAACGCCAGACACCTGATTAGTTTTAAAAGACGGATGTAGTCCGGTGATGTTACTTCCAGGTCGCGAACTTGAGTCGAGTTTGTTTACTTGAGGGGTTTCCGTGAAACAGGCTTGGGTTATACACATAGAAACAGAAGACGAAACCAGGTTTTTAGGAGTGGACTTACCTCTTGGTCGGGGTACACATGGGTCAGAATCCAGGAGGCAGAAGACTGAACAGGTCAGACGAGGGCGAAGACAGGAGGCAGAGGTCAAAACCAGGAGATCAGAGATCAATACAGTACCGTTCAGGGCCGAGGCAGGAGACGTGAAACCAGAGAGCGGAAACAGGGTCGTAACGAGGCAGACAAGACGTAACATGAAGAATGCTGGACAACTACATGGAAAACTGTTATTTATCTTGTGATGGTGCTGTGGGAGAGTGGAGTTATAGAGACATCAGGTGAGTGGCAAAATGCTGACTGGGATTTCTGTGACGGGTGGGGTGAAACAACGAGGAGGAAAATTGGCAGGAAGACATGACATGACTAGGTTTAGCAAAATACAGATGTGATTCATGACAKTATCTGCCCCTAAAGGGCCAGTGTTATGTTTCTCAGGCATGTGTTTAAATTCTACACCAAAATAAAGTAACTATGTCACCTTCAGTTATGAAAATGCTGTTTATATGTTTAAATCAAAAATCAATTTGACTTTGCATCACATCCGTTTCTAAACACCTTGATATTGGCCTGTGTTTTTAAGAACCTACTGCTTCAGTCATGCCCATTTCAGCACATCATCACAACAGCTTCATGSCCTTTACAACTGGTCTTAGGTGCATTGTATTTTGTTGCAATAATAATAAAAAAGCAGCAACATTATACAATACCTATGGGATAAATCTTGTGCCAGCAGGAATTGAGTTTGATTTATTCAGATTGAATCTGAATGTGCATAATTTGAAATTGATTGGTTTGAAAATGAATTTTACTTAATTGGAACTGAATTCAATGATTTAAAACTGAATTTAAAGTTTTGAATTTGAATTAATTTGCTTTGAAACTGTATTTTGGTCTACTAAAAATTCAGTTTGACTACTTTCACTTTCAGTTCTAGAATTCAATTTCAGTTCTAAATTTCAGATTTTAGTGCCAGACATCCTGGTCCTCGAGAAAGCCAGCCAGAATAATCAAACACAGATCCACAGATTTATGTTTCACGTCAGTGAA
This sequence comes from Austrofundulus limnaeus, assembly GCF_001266775.1. Lineage (NCBI taxonomy): Eukaryota > Metazoa > Chordata > Actinopteri > Cyprinodontiformes > Rivulidae > Austrofundulus > Austrofundulus limnaeus. Next base: position 923,966 of record NW_013952579.1, on the reverse strand, counting down.
GCTTCCTTCTGTAATGTAACAGAACTGATGAAATCCATGTAAAAGTGACAAAACAATTATTTTATTGCAGTGATTAATTTTACCTTTAGACAATGTTACATTTACATCCCATCATGGATCAGTCAGCAGCAGCATCTGATCAATATCTACCAGCAGCTGGGAGCGATGATGTGCGAAGACTGAGCCGTCTGTCAGTGCTTTCATGCCGGGTAGGAGGTCACAGCAAGGCCTGCTGCGGTTCCATATGTGTGTGTGTGGGGTGGGGTGGGGTGGGGGGGCTGTCAGCTGTCGCAAAACCAGAAGAAAAGGAGGGAGAACTTTCTACCAGCAGCTGGGAGCGATGATGTGCGAAGACTGAGCCGTCTGTCAGTGCTTTCATGCCGGGTAGGAGGTCACAGCAAGGCCTGCTGTGGTTCCATATGTGTGTGTGTGGGGTGGGGTGGGGTGGGGGGGCTGTCAGCTGTCGCAAAACCAGAAGAAAAGGAGGGAGAACTTACTTCCAGCAACACAGTGGGTTGGATATGGATAATATTTGATGCTGTTAATTGTTTTTCAACGTCCTACAGGCTCTGACAAGGTAAATACGTTTTAAACTGAGTTTTTGGAGACAAATAAAAGCTGTAAGCTCAGGACGGTGCTGATCTGTGGAGACACACCTCCACCTGTGAGCAGAACCCTGAGTGACGCTCACAGCAGCAGAACATGGAAGAACTGGGTCCATGTCAGAGTCCTACCCCCTGAAATATCCCTCTGTCCGGTTCTGCTGTAGGTGGAAGTGTGTCGTCTGCAGCTCAGCTGTGGGCAGATCATCACCTTCGTGACCGGCCTTTTGTCTTTATTTAAAAACTCGGGTGCGAGTTGTACGGACTTTTAGCAAAACTGACAGATTTTTGAGGCTCTTTAAATTATACGGGTAGACGTCCAAAGGGGTTGACGTGTATGTAAATATGTAAATATAGTAATTAATTCGCTAAATTGGTACCGCTGTGTTCTGCAATCCACCAGAAC
>NW_013952579.1:913865-922419 GCF_001266775.1 Austrofundulus limnaeus | reverse complement strand
TCATTAAATTCAGTTTCAATTTAGTAAAATTCATTTTCAAACCAATCAATTTCAAATCATGCACATTCAGATTCAATCTGAATAATTCAATTCAATTCCTGTTGGCACAAGATTTATCCCATAATTATCTGTTTAGCAACTCGGGATACAATTGAACCTTGCCGTTGGACCGGAAAATGTGTTTTGTAAAGAAACGGAGCGAGTACAGAGGCGACGTTTCAGCTGGTAAGATATCTCATGCTCACACATTCACACACATACTGATCGTAATGTAAGTGACAAATGCTAACCATACATCAAAGAGAGACCAAACAACTAAACAAAACATTAGGTGTTTTTCAGCTTACCTGGGCAGTGGGCAGTTATTCTGAGTGTTGGAATTGCATCGTCTTTTAGTGAAAATCTTATTATTAGTCTACTGTTAAATTCATGAATGAGTCAAAGCAACATTCTGTGAATTACACGATATTGCCCCTTAAAAATTCCGTTTTATCCAGCAAACAAACTCAAGCTTCCTTGAATTGCAAGATATGCCAGTCCAAATAACTTCAGCAGCAGTTAGCTGTACTTTTGGTGCATYCTTGGGTAGGATTTCACAATATTTCTCCTGGAATAACTCCAAAATTCAAAATTGACAACCATTTATTCATTTTTCAGCTTTTGCCTTCTGCAGATGTCACCACAACTCACAGTTATTGGATGCCAGAGGTCATTCCTGACGCAACGTGGGCTAAAACCTGCAGCCTCAGGATTTCAAGACTGCAAAAGTGACTAATGAGCTGCTACAACTCCAAAATGGACAATAGTGTAGGTTTTAATAACAGCTTTTCAAGGAGATTTGGAATTTTGAAGATTGGGGTTTTTGAAAAAKAGCAGTCCTCTGTGGAAATGAAAGACCTTAGACCAAACTGACGTGTTAAAATATTTAGTCTGAGCAGAACTAACACTCASACTTGGACTTCGTTGAAAGCATATTACTGATACATTTAAAACAGCTGCTCCAAATTTTCAAAAGAGTTCATGTAAAAAYTCAAGCCTTTGCATCATTGCCTGTTTTGTATCACACAGTATATATGGTAGAAATATTATGATATACTTGCTGGAACTGACCACATGCTGCAGTGTAGGTGCTACAGCTACATGCTGCTGCAACATTTTTTATTTGCCAATAACCGCAGAAATCTGTGATTTATTTAAGCTGGTCCCAGTTCCTCTCTGACAGCTTTTAGCTCATCAATCTGGTCAAAATTAAACTCTAAACTGAAGCTATCCACAACATGTAAGATATTAATTGTTCATAAATATTCCACTTCTGATATCGAAAATATTCTTTTAAAGACATCATGGATTGATGTTTTTGTTTTGTTTTGCCAAGCAGGTGTGTTTTTGTCTACAAACAGAAACTTAAGACATCATGTAATCATACATGTGTCAATCAGCCGCAGGTACGTCTGTCAGGTGTTTCAGACCCAGACGGATGCGGCTTTCAGCAACCTTTAAATATGATGACCTTTACCAGATTCAGTCTTTTATGCATCCACCATCAGCTCAACACAACGCAGAGACAAAGAGAAGATGAGGATGAACAATGTCCATTTATGACTRTTTGTCTTTAAAAACCAAGAACAGTCATTTTGTAATGGTTCAAATATTTTTTTTTTCTTGTCAGTTTGAAAGGTTTTGCAGATCGAAGATGCAGAACAATGACATTAAGTTAATAAAATACATGAAATRTTTTTGGGTTTTACCCTCTGCAATCAGAACAATTATTCTAAAATGTAAGAATCGCAACATTTGCTTTACTTTCCCACTTTGTTGCAACTTTTTCTGAACTCAGGTCATATCTTCAGATTGGAAAATAAATGCAGGCRTACTGGAGCCACAGTGGCTCACCAGAAAAACTTCACATTGTGATGTGACAATATTACAAAGCTCTAAAACGTTGCCAGAAGGATGCATCACCTTTCTTATAAAACCTTGTTTGGACGATGGTGGTGGAGAACAGGTGTTTAACAGAATTTCAAACAGCCAGATTAAATTTATCTTGTGTTGGTGTCTAATGTTCCTAAKTGCCACCCTCTGGATAATGACCTTTAAGAAAATCAGAAATGATGAGAGGAAAAATGCCGGTGTGGTGAAGAAAGGCTCTGAGATGTCATTRTTCTAACTATAGATCATGTGTGTCACCATAAAGACCACCCCAGAGTTCAAGAACCTACAAAATGACTGATCTTTGCACAGCAGGACAAATGTCTTCCAACAGCAGACGTTCTTTACTCYCAACCACACACACACAGCAAAAACACATACAGTGATAGCTTAGATCTTTTGAAGTGTGGTTAGGTGGAAAGTTTATAAAGAAATAACATACGACCTGCTGTAGATAGTGCCTTGAACAATCTCAGTTTGAAGGAATGTAGTATATTCATAGAGTTATATAAGCTAAGTAGAGTGTGCTGCCTAGCCTGTCCACTGCTAACACCTGTGACAACATGGAAGAAAAAAAGATGGCGTCCAAACGGCAACAACTCGCAGCCGACGAAGCAACTATTTGATCAACAAAAGGAAAAAAATTGTATAGGTCTTCTGGACGGGTTCTTCTCTAATGAAACGTTTCGTCTCTCYTCCAAGAGACTTCTTCAGTCTGAGAGTTTCAGGCAAAATTCAGGCTTTTAAGCCCTGCCTCCATGTGACTGATACTCACTTCACATGGCTATCGTTGACACCTAATTAACACTTATTGTTAACAGGGGGTGGAGTGATACTGGCAATAGCCGCGCTGTAGGAGGGGGACAACTGAAAACGGAGGCCTCCACCTCTGTTTAATGATGGACGGTCTTTCTTCACAAAAATGGCTTCTTTTACTCCTCTCTCAAACCAACGTTCCTCTCTATCAAGAATGAGAACATCCTCATCTCTGAAAGAGTGACCGCTGGCCTGTAAATGAGTGAAAACTGCAGAGTTCTGGCCATTAGATGTAGCTCTTCTGTGTTGGGACATTCTTTTGAACGGTGGCTGCTTTGTTTCCCCGATGTATAACTGGTCGCAGTCCTCCTGGCACTTAACAGCATATACAACATTGCTCTGTTTGTGCCGGGGCACCGGATCTTTGGGGTGAACCAGCCTTTGCCGTAATGTGTTTTGGGGTTTGAAAGCTACTGGGACATCATGTTTAGAAAATAAACGTCTCAGTTTCTCCGAAACACCCACAACATACAGAATAACCACTGGTTTGGGCCTGGGTTTGGGGTCTTCATTTTCACCTGAAGGTTGCATGGAATCCTGTCTGTGTTTCCTGTCTGCTTTCAGGAAAGCCCAGTCAGGATAACCACACTGCTCCAGGGCCTGTCGTGTGTGTGATTTCTCTTTCTCCCTGGCTCCTGGCTTTGTACGGACACTGTCTGCTCTGTGGTACAGAGTCCTGATCACTCCTAACTTGTGTTCCAGTGGGTGGTGGGAGTCAAAACGCAATTTGATCAACAGCAAGAAGTCACCAAACTGAACCATCACCTCCAAACAACTTCCATATTTTTCTATAGTCAATCCTGTGAATAGTTTTATATATTATTACAAATATTATTATTTAAACACATCTCTGACACTGCAGAGAAATAACTTCCGCCGCAGTTCACTCAGTTCAACTGCTCCCACGGATGTTTTTAGGAACATTTTCCACCTGCTTCTCCTGCAGGAAACATAACCACACACATGGTTACTTTAGAGAGCCATCCAATGCACAAAGTGGGGCTAAAAATACTACAGTGTGTGATTTCGGGGTCGCTGCGCTCTAACAGCAAAGTGGATATGATGTACTGCATCGTCATCTCTGCACAGTTTTGACAACTCTATCAGACATGTTTTGTAAAAGAGAGACAAATGGAGCCTGCATTAGGACAACAGCAAAGTAAAATGTTGTTGTGTCCCCCCTCAGGGAAAATCACTGATGATTAGTGTGTACAGGCAGCATGATTACCCACATCAATCATCCGTCTGATGGAAACCTCAGGAAGCATTATTCTGCCTTCTCCAACTTCTCCCTTTAAAGTGCAGATCATCAAGTTGTTACATAATGATCATCCATATCTGACTTTTAATGATTATGTAAAACAAGCAGAGCCACATTAGATTTTTGTGATTCGTTGACTCATAAAAAAATAATCTCATCAGCTTCAATAAACTTTTTATGTGTGAATTGCTTGGTGATTGAATGACTTTTAAATTAACTGTCAGGTTTTTATGGTTATGTTTTACTGTCAGCTAAAATATTTAACTAAAGTGAACACACTTGACATGTTCATGTAAATAGCCAGGGTTTTTTTTTTCCCCAATGAAAGGACAGTTCAGATTTTTGTAGGGGGGTTCTGTGGCAATAACATAAGCAATAATTATCTTACCTGTTGTAGATGGCTCTTTGAACAGTTTGGAGAAATTACAATGAACTGAACTCTGACTGGACTGACGAGCTAATAGCTAGTCCAAGTGAGGCTAAAGTGTCAAACGTGCTTGATCTGAAGCTGAACAGTTGACTCGCTTGGTTGTGAGACGTTTGTTTGATTACGTTTGAGAAGCCCGGCAAACCCCTTCCACTGCAGTACGCAACAGCAAAAGTTTTTTTCCCACCAATGGAGTCTTAACTCCAGTATCCACCATTTGGCCACAAATCTGTCACTATGCTCCACACTTTTCAACAGACAGATTCCTCCATGCACAATATCTGTGCTCTCTCCATCCAGTAGTTTTTGGCCATCTGACTTATAAGTCTCTGGATAAGTCATTTAGATGGACTTACCTTCTGACTTTCTTGAACAAAGGCTCCTAAGAAGTATCCATGCTGCTTAGACGTGTGACAGTCGGCTTCTGGAAGCAAAATGGTTGGACGTAAAATGTCAAAACTGTTATCTGAGTGTTTTTCTGCATAAACAAACTAGCCCACAAACTTCAGACCAAACACAATCCTTGGCACATTCGCCRTTGAGAAGGGACGGGCAAAGCTGCTGTGCAAACAAAACAGCCCAATTTTCATCCAACAACTGCGCCAATGAGAAACGATTTCACAGCTTTTTTAAGACCAAGGCAGATTGCTTGGGTTATAAAACAACTTAATTCTAAAACAATCTCCTAACCTTTCATGCAAACACTATTCTATAAACCTTTACACCACTGTTGATGTACATTTAATGGTTATACCGGCATGAACATTATGATATGCCTGCAGGCACCCAGTAAGCAACAAATGTGTTTTAGATGTTTAGAGCTTTGTTCAGTGAAGAAAAGCRCTGTAGAAACTCTCCCAAACTTTCAGATTTGGACCAAATATGGGTCAGTTTTAAYCTAGAAGTCTCTCTAACAATCAAATATAAAATGCTCAGAGAAAAGAAATGCTACTGCTTGCTGCTACTGCTGGTTGTGCTTGTAAATGATCTAATAATTCTGGGTAAATGCCTGAAATGTGAAGGTTTATGAAAGGGTGTTTCCATAAACTGATATATTTTTTTATGTTTGAAGATGCAGATGTGGTCTAGCCATTAGCTAGTCAGGTCAAATGTAATTAAACTAATTCTCCAAACAAAAAAAGCTATCTACAGCAGGTAAGATAGTCATTATTTAGAGCATTACAATCATGAAATGTTGCGATTCTTTACGTTATGATTCAGAGGAATCTAAGAAATATAAACTGACCAACCAAACAAAGTGTTTTTAAGCATCTGTGAATCTATAAACCACTGAACTGTCAATAATCAGAAGATTTTTCAACACTATTGTTTGACACGGCCAGAGTAAAAGCTTGATCCTTCTCTTCAGAGCAGGAAGAACAGTGGGGATCAATACAAAAACCTAATTTGGCTGATTTACACACATTTTACTTTATACACATTCTGTTAACTGAGGCAGAGGCTCAGTGYCACCTGCTCGTAATCCTGAGACCTAATATACAAAAATCTGGATTATAGAAAAATGCACAGTGAAAGTTGGCTCACTGTGGTGACTAAAGGAAGCAGCTAAAAAAAGAAAAATTCAAAACTGCTTGATGAGTTTAAAAGAAATTAATTAATCTGATGGGTAGGGCTGTTCAGCATCAGTAATTTTAATAATATTGTTAAATCCAGAGGGTCCCCCCTTTTTTTCTATCAAATAAAAAATCTCAGAGGACGTTATGTTCTTGTATTGGTTTCACAGTCCCCCACCCCCACCCCCCCACAGCAGCATCCTGCACTAACAGCCAGCGGTTCCACACGTTCTCCGTATTTCAGCTGGCGATTAGTTATGCAACAGGGGTTTGTGAGGGTCTGAGACTTGATTAGTTCCCCGATTCCTGTGTGGATGGGGGGCCCAACCAGCACAGACATGACTAGACTGAAGCTGCATGAACTAATTAAAGAAATTACAATAAAAATCTGTGAGTGTTAGAGGCATTGTCTTCAGAAGGAAAGCTGAAGCTGTMCGTCTCATTGTTTCTGTTTGAAGGGCAGTGATGTCAGTAATGATGACTGAACGGAGGCAAGAAAGCAAAACAGAGGAGGCAGAGACAGCCTTCATAATGGGGTGACTGATGCTCGCTCCTCTTTTCAATAAACTCTCTTTTAAAGCAACTCTTTCTATGAAAGAACTGAGCTCGTCATCACAGTCATCCACTGGAGCTCATTCAGGGAGGACGAATTTCCTTTTATTTGACCCAAACAGAACAAATGAAATAAAAAAAACTGTTTAAAAGTGTCCCTGGATGGTASTTGGAAGTGAAAATTAATGTTAAGGCTCAAAAAATGTCCAACTCTAAGTGGAAAATAGCTGATTTTAATTAATTGTTTCACTTGCAAACAGTTTTGTGATTAGATTGTTACTCAGCTTTGAATCTCCACCAGTGACAGTGTTGGTGTATGATCCAATTTCACTGTCTGAATAAACAAAATAAATAAAAATAAACAGTTTCAGGTGTGTGTCTCAAATTACAGTCGAAGCAAATAATTTGGAATGTTGTCACCTTCGAGATTCATGAGCGTAATGAATAAATTGGACTCACTTTCTCTTCCGATTATTTGTGATGGTTGTTTTACAGAGAAGCACACAAGTAACGATCTTCTCACACATAAAACTGACTGAATTCCCTTCAGGCAAATGCTACAGAACTAATACTGTCAGGGCAAAATGAGCTGTGGTGATGTGTTTTTTACTTTATGCTGCAGATTGTGCGTCTGATCGCAGTCTGAGGTCAGCTTAAGGAACTGTTAGAAATAAGTTAATGTGAATGCCTGTGGCTTTATTTTCTGCTGGCAGGTTGTGGCAATAAGAACTTCCTCAATTTCATGGGTACTTTGCTCAGAGTTCTGGTAATAAAATCCCATCTCATCATCAACAAATGTAAAACCAACAAACTATCTCAAACCCTGTTTGTGTGGTCAGGGTGGAGGGGCAGCAGGTAGAGGAGGGAAACCCACACATCCCTCTCCRCAGTCACACTCTCTGCTGGGCTGGTGGCATAGGCAGTATAGGCAAACCCTAAGGGTGCCATCCATCTAGAGGGGCGCCACATATGGGGGTCAAAAATATATTTTCTAAGATTTTATCAGAGTATAGTTGAATAATTATTGAGATAGAAAAAGTATATAATGCAGACAAGACTACTGGTGCTCAGTGTGTAAACGGAAAACAAAATAAAGATAATGGAAGTTTAATGTTAAAGTCTGGTTTTAAGTTTTCTACCTTAATACTGATTTTATGTTTTATTAATCCCAAGTATTTAGTAAAAAGCTCTGCAAATGGCTGGAAAATACATAGTTTTGTGTTGATCTTTTACTAAATTTGTGTATGCTCTTGGACCCCCCCCCCCCTTAAAACTGCTTCACTCCACAGCTGCTCGTTAACATGAACTGGTGTTCCTCATTAACATCAGCAGGTGTTGGCAGGTATGAGGCAGACTTCTGATATTCTGTTTCAATATAATTATATTGTTAAATGTTTTAATTGGACGACCTGGTTTCTAAAGATTAAAAAAAACATCAAGACAAAACTGTTTAATTTGGTGTGTGAACGTCTAAATGGGGGGGACCACCTGAAATTTTAGGGTGCCAAATTGGCTAAGCCCACCCGCTGCAGGAGGCATCCCTATCAGATTCCCCAACTTCCTCAGCTGACTCWATGTGATGTGGAGCTCGAACTGAAGCCTCTGTGTGAAACACAGGTGAGGATGTAGGCAGACTGAGTAAAACTGTCACCATCATGGACTGAAAAAAGCACTGATCAGTCAAGTTCATTGCTTGAAGCCTGTTTGTGTTTTTCCCCTTTTGTTTGTTTTTCCTCGGGTTCAGAATGCAGTTTGGTGCCAGTTAGGAACTTTGGGCTTTGATTGGATGGAAAATTCGAAAGAACCAACCCTGACTCAAGACTGCCCTATAAAGCAGTGGTTCCCAAACTTTTGATCTTCTGACCCACAAAATATTCATGACAAAAACTTGTGACCCCAAATATAACTGGTCTGAGTACACGAACTCCGTTAATAACCCTAAAAACACAGGCTTTTTGACAATCTAAACAGCTTATACACAAATATAAAATACTT
>NW_013952579.1:908456-913406 GCF_001266775.1 Austrofundulus limnaeus | reverse complement strand
ATTCAGAAAATCTTTTTAGGACGCCACCTTGAAGTTTTGGGACCCCACTTCGGGTCCCGACCCCAACTTTGGGAAACGCTGCTACAAAGGAAGCTCACCTGCAGGGCTGAGCCTTCTCCTCCTTGCTGAGGACAGATTGGCACACCTGGAGCATTTATCTTTTGTTAATGACAATGTCAATGTCAAATTTATTTGTATAGCACATTAAAACAACAAAAGCTGACCAAAGTGCTTCACAGTTCAGCCAAGACATCAAAATAATAATAATAGATGCAAATACAGAAACACAATATATAAAAAAGCTCCAAATGAACCTCCAAATCTTAAACATAAGCCACAGAAAATGGCTTTTGTTGAATGGTTTGTGGTGGTGTTGTGGAAATATTTATTTAGCAAAGACAGAAACATGTGCTCCAGTAATRAAGGTACTTTGTTGAATGATGAGCTGAGTTTAATTGCAACAACAGGAAACAGAGAGAACATAAAGCCATCAGACTGTCCCCCTGCTCTCTGCTAAAAGTATTATTTTTATAAYAGCGGGAGTTTGAGAACTAGATAAATTTGGGGTACCCKGTATATTTCCACATGTAAGGTAATTTCAGGTAAGGTTGGTGCCATCTTTGTAATGTTCTTGGTGAACCTCTCTGTTAGATAAACAAGTAGAACAAGCATCAGTTAAGACCTGTTTGTTTTGCTTGTTTCGGTRCAAATCTGCATTTTGTGCAGACATTTTTTTATGTTGAAAAAAAAATCACAAATGAAACCTTTCCCGCCTTTTCAAGAGCTCTTGTCAATTTATTGTGGTTGTTGTGTTAATGTCCCTTTTTTCAAAAAGAGGGGGTGTAGCAATTTCCATCCTTTCGTGATACTTGAACTCCTTCACAAGAACCAAAGATAAARTCCACAACTGGCTTTTATTTTTTCCTGTTTTTAATTATTTTGCTCAGTAAGGACAATTTAATTAGAAAGGCTCAAATATTTTAGTGCCAATTGCATAATCATTTTTATTTCATTTAAAATGTTTGAACTACTGCAACATCATTTTACTAATAAATGTGTTATTATTCCTCTTTTGTTATTTCACTAATATACATTCTTTGCAAAAATCCAAAAACATTCTCSTAAAATATGCTTGATTTGATTAGGGTAGCATGAGATAGTTTTACCATTTGTTGAACTAACCGCAAAACAAAATCAGTTTGAAAATTAAAAGTGTTACTGAAAATGAAAGTTATTCATTGTTGGGAAATTAAAATACCCTGTTTTATGTGTTCATTTTGACCAAAAGCATCAGTTGTAATTGCCTTTTTTAAGAGCTAAAAGCAGGAGTTTATTCCCAGATTGCTTTTTATTGGGTTATATAACTGATTTACATAAGTCTGCTCTGAGTACCTCTCATCTGCATTTTGTGGAGATTGAAACCATGAARTGAACTTTGGCTTGTAGTCACAGCTGTGGGGTTTTACGAGAAAATCAGGCTCCTACCTGCAGTCAGAATGTTGTGTTTGATTTAATGTAAACGGGAGGCATGTTAAAGCAGGTTTGTGAGGCAGGAGTTCAGCAGAGCGTTGGTCATAGCAGACAGTTGTGAGCCAGATCTGGTGTCAGGGTACGACAAGTCATTTGTTAACCAAATTTGGGCCAGGTGTGGCAATGATGGTACTGTTTCAAAGATGCGACAACTGGACCACCTCTGGCAAACAACATCTGGGCCGCCAAAGGACCGTCACTCTTTGAGCTATGACTGTTAGCTGGGCCAGACAAATGTTGCTGTATGGGTAGTTTTGTTCTTGGGTCATTTTTCAGACAACTATGATAAACAAATGTGAGTCATTATTATACACAAGTTGTAATGTCATGATCTGGCTGTTTTGTGTCTCTCAGACTTAATGACTGAACTTTTAACGTCTGTGCAAAGGATCAAGAAGCTAATCACCTCACAATCTGTCCTGCAGCAAACAGATTTGATCTTGATCCCTCATTGGCAGAAAGTTTTATACAACAACATGCAACTAAACCCAAAACTGTTCAGGTTTTAAATCCAGGTGCAGAAACACCAAAAATGACACGAGAGCATCAGACATTTTCAGAGCCGATTTGATTTTACATTTTACAAATTTTTTTAAGTTGGACATGAGAGACTTTCGTTTCATCTCATTAACTGAGCTCCTGTCATCATCGTTAGAGTCACTGCCTGACCTCCTTCAGGGTCGCTGGAGCTCTGCAATAATCCRGAGTGAAGGTGCAGGCTGGGTGCCAGGCAGGTGTGAAATGAGACGGAAGAGACACGAGCAGTACACTCACAAACACAGCACCAACACACAAACACACGCACACATGCACCAACACACATGCAAGTTTGTATTTCTATCCTTTTTAGGACTGTGCATTGACTATTCMTTTCCAGTCATTTTTGTAACCTAACCCTGACCCGCCCTCAAACATATCTTAGTCCAAAACATAACCCCTGACACAAAAATGGTGTTCCACTATATTAAGACCAGGCTTTGGTCCCCAGAGGAACTACTGGTCCTGACAAAGTAGGTGTTTATATCAGAAATGGTCCTAAAATGTTAAAAAAAAAAAAAAACCAGGCACATACATAGACAAGCAGACAAAGGCTCAAAGCACATTACCTACACTAACATTTTATAAACACAAATGGTACTCCCATGAGAAAACAAGGAGTGTTGAAAAGAAACAACAAAGAGACAAAGATCAGATGTAATTATCCACTCCACWGTCAGAAAGACAGAAAATCACCAGCTTTCTCTGAGAGTCACAGAAACTAAAACCTGTCAAATTATCATTATGGTGTTGACTATTAAACAAAGATTTTTCACACTTTCAGATGTTCCTGAAAGCAAAAAGCAGATTCCTCTCAGCAGTAAGTTTCTCACTTTTCTGTCTTATTTCACCAGCTGCTCCTTGGTCGTTTGTTCATTTGTCCAAATATTCTGGATATTTACCTAAACTTTACTTTAAACCTTCAATTTCCCACCAACCAAGATTCTGAAACTCACTTCAGCTGAGATACCGACAGAATGTGTGTACGTTCTTTTCATGTGTTTTACTTGATAAATGAGGAGTGACATCACTGACATCTGAGAACACAATCTTTTTATGCTTTTTGAATACAAATAAGAGTTGAAGGAACATCTTTTTGAGCTGACATTTAATAAAAGTCTCAGATATTCTTTGGTGAAAAACATCAGCAACCCTCTGACCTCAGAGGCACCGAGATGTTCAAGGTTGTGTGTTTTTGTTTCTTCTGAAAAGGAAATTAAATCTGAACTCAGATGGAATTTTGTCACTTTATATTTCTGTTTTCACAATCATTCATCAACGCCATCATAGGATGCCAGTCTGAGCWTTTATCCAGCTAAATAACTGTCCACTTCTATCACATAAAGCTGAATTTAAAGTTTAACCACAAAACAAACGGCTTCWTATTATCATTAGACTTTAATATCATGCAGAATTCAGAGGTAATTTCTTGATTATAGGAATGATTCTTGGGTTTAATTGTTCCTTTTTCTTTTCCGAGTACACGAGGCGGGGACGGAGAATTCAGAGATCCAAAGAGGAAAAATCAGAGCAGTGTACCTCATCAGCTTTTAAGGTTTTCTTCTTAGCTTGATTTGATATTTAAGAATGTATTTATAATCACAAAAGTTGTTTTAAAAAAAGTAAAGGAACATATTACAAACACAGCTGTATTAAGTGATACCTAGTCAGGAAAACAAAAAAAAACTTACTTTATCCACATTTCTCTGATTTACGAAGTAAAGTTTTTATACGAGCGTGTTTTGTTGTCTTGTGGATAGATGGATGGATGGATGGATGGATGGATGGATGGATGGATGGATGGATGGATGGAGTCATTATTGGTAACATTTAAAGTCATATCTCACACCTTTTCCTCATCTACCCTTGTGTGGCACTTTTGTTTTTCTTTTTAAAGGTAGTGCGACCCCTGCTGGTTGCCACATGACCTGTTCATCTGTTTCCCCATGTTTTTGTCATGTGTGTCTTCTCAAATGGGTGTTTTCAAATGTAATTTCATTSTGCTCTGTACAATGACAATAAAGACATCAATAAATCAATCATGAAAACTTTCAGGATAAATAGTTGACTTTTATCGTTTTGAAGTAAAGACTCAGAAAATGTCTGCATCTCCCCCTTAACCCCAGTTTCATGACCTGGTGTAAAAATCCACTGTGTCCCTGAAGAGTTTGAGTCAAAGTTTTGTTGTATTTATCAGAGACAGATTTAACGGGACTATCAGACAGTTTTCAGTTTGTTTCCTAACACGGACCTTGTTGGCTCCAAATTGTAACCAGTGTGACGTCGCTGTGTTCCGGAGGACATCAGACCTCTCAGAGGAGAGCAAAAGGCAGAGTAACAGAAGAGCTCCTCTCTGCTGTTTCAGGCAGGATTCACATGGAGATTAGTCCACGTTTCCATGACAACTGCATTTTATCAACTTTGATTTATTTATTTATTTATTTATTGTTCTCACATTGCTCGTTCATGTCCTCTGATTCCTGTTATTTGTTTTGCTTTTCCTATCTGAGGAGACCTTTCTTTTTGTTTAATTTTCAAACATCTTCACAGAAATATATCCGTTACAAAACCATAAAACCATTTCCTCTCTCATCCTGAACTCAGTCCTGTTTGTTGCCCTGACAGACATTTTGTTATTATTTGTCCTGATTCATCTCCACATTCACTTGGCTCACTGCAGCAGCTCTTAGAGGGGAGGTTGTCACATCGATTTATTAGCTGTGTAACTTTATTTGCTCGTGTTCACAAAGACATAACAGTAAGAATTTTTGTCTCAGATATTATTTGGTTTAAAACAGTTATAAAGTAATATTTATTATATAAACAAAACCAGAACTGTGATAAAAGGTCAAATAAGAACAAGTGTGTGTGTGTGTGTGTGTG
>NW_013952579.1:902571-908315 GCF_001266775.1 Austrofundulus limnaeus | reverse complement strand
CATCCATCCATCCAACCATCCATCCACCCATCCATGCAACCATTAATCCAACCATCATCCATCCATCCATGCAACCATTAATCCAACCATCATCCATTCATCCACCCATCCATCCATCCATCCATCCAACCATCCATCCACCCATCCATGCAACCATTAATCCAACCATCATCCATTCATCCACCCATCCATCCATCCATCCATCCATGCAACCATTAATCCAACCATCATCCATCCATCCATGCAACCATTAATCCAACCATCATCCATTCATCCACCCATCCATCCATCCATCCATCCATGCAACCATTAATCCAACCATCATCCATCCATCCATGCAACCATTAATCCAACCATCATCCATACATCCATCCACCTATCTACCCATCCATCCATCCACTCATCCATCCATCCATCCACTCATCCAATTATTCAACTTTCCATCCATACATCCACCCACCCACCCATCCATCCATCCATCCATTACCTGCAGTTGGGTCACAGGTGCAGCAGGTTTAGCAAACATCTATTTCCACCTCCTCCAGCTCTGTGTTAGAGGCATTCCCAGACCAGCCAAGAGACATGGGTGCAAATTTCCTAAACCTGATAGCGCCACAAAATTGATTTATGATCCATGTGCACCAAGGATTTTGTCTGTCGAACAAAATAGCAGACACAATTGATTAAGTGTTTTCAAAAATATGCCTTCAAAATATGAATACATGATGAGTATCAGAATGTGCAAAATACTAAGATATGCAGATAATTAGCACCCACAATGTGATTTATCAAACTCAAACTGATTGCAGGTGCTCATTTTTGTGTTTTCTATCCAGCAGGTTTCAGAACAAACTTACTGCCATTGTTCCTGCTCTGCCTCAGATGGTGCTACTCACATCACGCCCATTAATACAACGTGCAGTTGTTTGGTTTGCACAGCAGAGTTAGGATTTTAGTAAATCAAGCCCTTAGTCTCACCAGTGGGTCCTGGCTCTTTCCTGAGGTCTCATCCCAGGTGGACATGCCCAGAAAACCTCAATCCAGGGTGCATCCTTACCAGACACCCAAAACCACCTCAAATGGTTCCTCTCWCTGAGGAGGAGCAGCGGCTCTGCTCCGAGTCTCTCTTGAGCCCCCTCTTCAGGGGCGTGCTTCGGTTCASCTTCGGCCAAATGTGTCTCTACTTCTGGGGACAGAGTGATCTGAAATCAGCAGACATCCTGGGAGGTTTTGGACCAACTGCACACTCACTGTTACACAAGCACTTRTAAACAGAGCCGTGACATAGAGGGAAAAAAAGACTACCGACCAATGAAATCACAATAGCTAAAGCCACGTGAAAACAATCTGCCAACAATCACCCCCAAAGAGTGAGGGACACACTGACATAGAGACACACACACCTGAGCAGAACCGAACACACATGAACCACATATAATAAAACTTCACAATGAAGACTAAACTCACCCTGGTGCCTGAGATCCAATCAATAAATTTAAGACAAAGCAGTGACCAGCAGTCAGGGTGTCAGCTGGCTGATCACACAAGAATAAAACCCAGAGTTAGGAGGTTTAACCATGCAGGATAGATAAAATCAATTTCATACAGAAACCTCCAGAGACCTTTTACAGCCCTGCAGAAAGAATCAGTTTCTCCCTCTTGATGACAGAAACTCATCCGATGGTCCCTGACATTTATGTCTGACTTTTAAAGCCATCATTTTCCTCAGTCTTGACTGTCTTCCTGTAAAACAGAGCAGAGTGAGTGTCCTCCATCTGAGGAGCTCAAACCAYCATGAGCCACTGTTATTACCACTGAAGAATAGATTTGTTGGCYTCAAGTTTCTGAGCTRAGGCAGGCWGATGTGTTTTATTCAGTGTAAAGCAGAGGGGTTCTGTGGAAAGGTTAGGAGCAATAAGTGCCATACCTGTTGTGGGTAGCGTTTTGAACATCCTCAGTTTAGAGGAGTTGAATTTTGGCCAAACTGATAAGTCTGAGTCAGGCCTCCGGTCACACAAGTGTTCACTGGTTCATGTAAACACTATTATCATCATCATCATTATTATTATTATTATTATTACATTTCTTCACACATTTCTTGTCCTTTCAGCATGCAGTTATGGTAAAATGCAATAAGAACAAATAGTGATTCTGCAAATAAAATGTTCAAAAACAGTTTTCCAACCAAAATGAGTGTACATCTGTTTCCCCCTCAGTAACGCATCCTGCTCCAAAAATGTGGTGAATACAAATAAATATTTCAATAAATCCAGTGAAGTTAYGTCCAACCAAAGTTATCAGGAGTCCTCAAGTCTATAAAACAAGTGTATTTTCTAATGAAACTTTGCAGTATTTTTTCCATCACAGACATTTTTAAGCCTGCTTGTCATTTAAAAATAGTGGGAGGTGGTGCTTCAGCCATGAGTACATCATTGCCACAAAAAAAGGAGTATTTGAACTTTCTTTTTTCCCCCAATCCATCCAGTGGTGTCAACCCCAAGATATAGTTAAACATCATTATTCAAACTTCTAAACCATCAATTTCACATTACAAAGATGTTTGGTTATAATTTGAAATTCCTGCTGGAATTTACCCCAAGCTAACGACTACCGCTAGCTGCTGCAGACCATAGAGATCTGTGTAAATACCCGTCTATAGATGGCAGTGTATAGTGTTKTCATGAACTGCTATGAAATCTTTGGTCTTGGCTACTTTCAGACACGCTATTAGTTTGTCAGCTGTTCAAAGATCTACCTACAACAGGTAAGATATTCTTTTCCTTAAAACYCTTCAACAACACCTTACTTGCTGACTGAGGGCCAATTGAATAATGGCACAAAGATCAATAAACATACATGAGAACGTGGGTCTAAACACAAAAACTCATAAAATACTTCAGAAAACACCAAAATAAACAAACCAAAACACAAACTATGATAGATAGTTATCCCTTTGTACTGAAATTTATCCTCATTTTGTCACAAGTTTAGGCTCGAGAGAAGAATACTGTAGAGAAAACTCCTGGTTTTAAAACAGGTACAGCCTACACTATATTTAGTTTAAAACAAAGTGCAATCATGTTAATAGCTTATTTTGGGGTCAAGTACCACCTTGACACCTTTGGAATTAGACGTTCATCATGAGACATGTGGTCAGTGCACCACTTGCTCTGTCACTAAGTGCTGCTCATGAAGAGAAACCTTGGAAACTRATACAGAAGACACGACCCAACACTCAGCACACCCAACATAAAAAAATACTTCAAAAACATGTGTTGTTGTAGCATTAAATAGAAATTAATATAAACATTCAAACCTGTGCTTAGCTTCCAAACAACATGGTTTCCTTTAAAGTCTAAGACTTCATGAGCTGCAGACTAAATCYTCATCATATCCTCACTGTAAGACTGAGGGCTTGACAAGAGTTACCCACAAATGCTGCAGTGATATTAGTCAACCAAGAAATGAGACTGAAGTCACCTCCTGTCACTGTGGCAGCAGAGCACACAGGAAGGAGCAGTGTTTTCCTCACATGCAGCTAATCAACCTGCAAGAAAATCAGTTTTGCTGGCTGAACTCTGCCGATGTGTGTCATCAGACTGTAGGACTGAAGCTGTCAGCGAGGTTGTGTTATCACCACTGTTTAGTGACAAAGATCTGCAGTTGCTGACCTTCTGTCAACATAAATCTCATCTCATTCAGAACATTTGATTTGTCCTGAAGACAAACAGAATATTACCGCAGGTAAAGATAAAAAAACATGTTTTGAGTTTGACGCTAGTTTTACAGAACTTTAAAATGATGCACACATATAGGCCTTCAAAAGGCAACATTTTATTGCTGCAGGGGCGGGGCCACAGGGGCATTGGCCCCAGCTGAAATTTGATTGGCCCCCTGAAGTGCCCCTGTCCTGTCACTCATCTGTCCTTAGCAGAGAGCTATGATGCTGGGTGCAGTTTCATGTCTATACACTAGTGACCCTATTGAGTCAAATAAGAAAGTCCAGCATGAATCTTACAGAAGTCTTCTTTTCTTTTTAAGAAAATTTGAACAATCCTGCAAAAGTCTTTCATCTGACAAAAATGGCTGAATTTTCTCACATGCTGTATATAACTTAACAAACACAGAGCATATTTTCTTTATACAGTAAAAATGCATGTAAAATTAGTAAGAAAAATTTACTTAATTTAGTTTTTTAAATTACATTACCTTACAAGTGTTCAAACATGTGACTGGTTAAATGTATATGCCATGCCAAAACTGGGCATTTGTGTGCAAGGATGTTGAACAAATACTTGGCCCCTCTATAAATTTTACGGCTCCTTGGTGGCACCTTACTCAGAAAAATCCAATATCCGGCATTGTATTGCTGTAATCAACATCCTTTTTGACTTTAGGGTCACCTTGTAGTCAAACAACCAAAAAAAAGGGGCAAACATAAGGACCCACAAGCCACATGTGACCCACAGCGTTATGTGTGACCCGTGAGCTCATCAAACATTTATTAATGTCCTAAAATAATTGTATGCTGCTTTAAAGCCAGCACTGACCATAAACTACTAAATAATAAAAGTGCTGCAAAATGACAGCAACCCACCTCTAGGTGGAGATGCACAGGGTTCAAAAGCAAAATTCTCTGTGTAAAATCTCCATTTTGCTGCATTTTCACTTTTGCTGCAGCCCAGTTATACTGGGAACACTTCTAAGTTGTTAGAAGTGTGGAAATTTGGCTGTCAGAAAGTGGGAGGGTACAGAATTCATGATGGTAGCTACACACCACACCTCAACAGGGAGCAGAACTCTCTTCCTTTTAATAGTATTTCTGTATTATTTATTTCACATGTAGTCAGTAGACGTACTTTTCAGTCTTTATAAGAGGACATGTTAAAATGCTGTTTCCATGCAGGAAATGCCACATAGAGCTCAGTTATTGTTTGTTAGCTGTGCTCAGCTGCAGCGATGAGACGAGGAATGTGATGTTTAGTGGTTAGTTGAAGTTAATGTTGAAATTAATCATAGTGTCCCTTTCTCATGTGGCCTTCAGTGAAAACAATTACACATTAGTCTTATATAGCACTTTTACAGACGCTTTAAAAAATTTGTGCATTATGCCAGGGCTATTCAAATGGCGGCCCGTGGGCCACATTCGACCCGCAAGTGACCAGAGTTCGGCCCACCAATTGGTTCATTCATTTCTTAAGCTCAAACCCCCAGTTTACTACTTTAAGCACTCTAAATTATTTTAGTTAAACATGGATGAACCATGAACCACGAACTATGTTTGGCATCTACAGAAACATCAGAATCTTGGCTAGAAGCTGGTAAAAAAAAACATTTCTATGCACACTGAAGACAGTTAAAATTACAAGCAGTTGGATATAGAACTATAAAAGTGAAAATAAAATTGGTTTAAAAATTTGGCAAGTCAGAGATGTCAAATAGGAGGCATAATGTGTTCTTTTTGTTTTTGATATTGTTTAATAATCAGTACTTTATAAGGTTCTGTATATTGTATTCATGATTAAATGCAGCAAAATAAACTATTTCAAAGGTAACAGATCTTTTTGATACTTGTTTTGTCCTGATGCATCTCAGTAATCCAGGTAAAAAATCAAAAAGAAAAAAAATTGTATAGGTCTTCTGGACGGGTTCTTCTCTAATGAAACGTTTCGTCTCTCCTCCAAGAGACTTCTTCAGTCTGAGAGTTTCAGGCAAACTCTCAGACTGAAGAAGTCTCTTGGAGG
>NW_013952579.1:894842-901395 GCF_001266775.1 Austrofundulus limnaeus | reverse complement strand
AGTGTGGTTCTGCTGCTGAGAGTGGTGTCTGATTTTGATCTTGCACAGACCACATCCACTGCCTTATCAACAGGAACGCACGTAAAGAGCGATGTAACATCAAAAGAGACCATAGTTTCATCCGTCTCCATGATGACATTGTTTGTTTTATTTACATAAAGGCTTTGATGGCTGGATGTTCGGCCCCTGATCTGTTGACCTGCAGTAAGTGAGCAATTTAGTTCAATAGCCCTGCATTATGCATTCATACACAGTGGTAAGCGACAATGTAGCCACAGCTTCCCTGCACACTAGAACCCGGCTTAGCTCCACATCAGCCTAGTGTGGAGGAAGACTTCTGCCTGTTTCTTCATACTCTGATGTCACCACTCATAAGAAAATAACCTGAGAGCTATTTGACAGAACATCACTTCAAAAGTCACCAGTCGATCCCTTTAAAGCTCCACGATGCTCATTAAACCATCTTAAACAGAAGAGGAGCAAAATCTCCATCTCCGTGACTTCATCCTCATTACACTTGGTAATGGAGCTGATGAAGACTGAAATGGACCTGACATCTAGGCAGTTAGTCAGAATTATTTTGCATAACAATATTATTTGTTTGGATTTGCTGTTCTGATTAAAGCTTTTAACAAAATGGCTACAAGACAGATTGGTATATTCTCCATTCTCCTGGACAAACATCAGCTTCAAACACAATAATGATATCAGAGTGGAAGTTGTATTTATCCAAACAGTAGTTTGCCTGTTGGAAAATGAGTTGTTCTACAGTCTGTCATTAAATGCTTTCCAACATAGTCATTGTTTGTTACAGGTCATTTCACCCAGCATCAAGCAGCCATGCATGTTACATTACAAACTGTTTGAACAACACTCCCTCGGCTCCCTTTCCCGACAAGCATGACTTCCTCTGAGCGTGTGCGACAAGCTGCACATCATCACCAAGAACCGTCCCGCTCTGACCTCCTCCAACCCTCCATTCATGCAGCACGACTTGTTTCAGCAAACATCCTCAGATAAGAGCAGGAAAGGTAAAACTGATGACAGCGAAGCAAACACAAGAAGTGGTTTAAACCAGTTTTAAATGATCATTGACACAAACGTCCCACTGAAACTAAATTCTTCTTTCGCCACTAAAAAATTAAAATAATTGGCTTCCAAACAGCAGAACCACAGGCAGATATTAAAGGCATGTTTCCTTTTTTTTAAACTTGGGTATTCTGTAAAGGTAAGGCAATTAAAATGTTCAATAAGAAAAATTTATATTGTGCACAACTCTTAATTTCCTTACAAAAAAGGGAAAAGAGTAAATGATTGTCCGTTTCTGAAGTGCTGGTTATCCCATTTTTACAATTAAAACCTTACCATAATATCTTATTTTACCCAAAACTGACTGATGTCTTAATAAAACACCTCTAATCTCAAATATTTCTACGTTGCTGTTAGTTTCAAATCTTGTGTTTCTTTAAGAACCATAAGATTAAAGTAAAGAACAATTCTTTACATTTATTTCTCTGGTTATTTGCAAGTATAAACAGAGGCAGCAGCAGCTAGCTGTAGCACCTTCACTGCAGCCTGGGGAACATCTTCAGGAATATCACATTATGTCTGCAAGGATAATTGTGTAAAACTGAAAGTGATAGAAAGATTAATAAAATAGTGTATGGTTTGGATTGCACTAACTAGCCATTAGCTCATCAGTCCAGTCAGAGTTTATAAAAGTAACTGTGAAATATCAGTGTAACTGTTATTTTTTTATGGCTGGTAAGGTTGGCAAAATGTGAAGAAAAAAAAATTACTGAACTCACATTTGGTTGGTTTAAATCATTTCAGGCTCAGCCGATTCTGTTTTATGTATGACTGGGCAGCAGTTAGCTAACCAGCAAGCTAACTGAGGAGGCTGGAGCCAATGATGCAGACTGAATCAAGGAGCTTTCATAAAAATATGAATTAAAACATTATTTTAACCAAAACCAAAGGACTGTTCTGGCAGCAAAACCTTACCTGACAAGAGACAAAGCACAGGGAGGAGCGAGGTGGTGTGAAAAGTGCAGGCGTGGCATAAACATCAACAATGCTGCACTGACAAACGAATGAAAACAGACAGGAGGATCAACAGACGAAGGCTAACGAGGATGTGGAGACACCTGGTCTAGATGAAGACTGGGAACAGGTGAGAGTGGGCGGGGCTTGAGCAGAGGGCTAGAACTGATTGGGGAAAACGAAACTGGAAACACAACGAGACGAGGAACAACGTGGACACTGAGAGAACTACAGAAACATTTAGAGAAATTAACAGTCAGCAGTGTAGAAACAATGTTTGTCACATGAAGTCTGTGATAAAACACAACCAGTGTGAAAATCCCAGTAACCTCTGAAACTGGGAGTTATTTACTACATGTTGTTTTTAGGATTTTACCCTTGGTTGAGGTCTGCCAGAACCCTTAAAGACTTTAGACCTCTTTTAAAGACTTATCTTTTTAACTCCAGAGAACACATGCAGAAGACCAGTCCTTTAAAAAATACAATAAAAACCCATTGTGTTAGTCCTTATCCCRTTGTATTTATACTGATATTCCTTTATTCTGGTATTTTTTGCTTGCTTATTTGCATGAGTTGTCAACCAGAAAATGGTTTGTGATTTATAAATATAGATTTTGTTTACTGAGTTCTAATGTTCCCTTTGGTTATCTTGTGGTGTGTAAAGTGCTTTATAAATAAAGTTTAGATTGACTGATGTAACTACTAAATACAAGCTGAAATGTTACAAAAAGTTTATTTCTCCAAACTCAGGTCATAGAGCGATCTGCAACTGTAAGATTTATTGGTTTATAAACTTTCCACAAAATCCCTGAACTTTGGCTGTCTTTAGGCTTTAGAATTATCCATCCATCCATCCATCCATCCATCCATCCATCCATCCATCCATCCATCCATCCATCCATCCATCCATCCATCCATCCATCCATCCATCCATCTCCCATGATAATGGATGGTAGCAATAACAGTACAATAGCATTATCATTATTGCTTCTTCCTCTCTGGGTTGTGGTCACTGGTGCCCCTGTCCAGCAGTCACTGTGAAAGAGACAAATTCCCACAGTTTATTCACAACAGGAGCAGGTTACAGCTGGCTGTACCTGACCACTTTTCGTTTTTATCAAATACATGATAACCAGAAAAACTCAAAGCACAAAAGTTTTTGAAAAAAACAATATTTACTTTCATTGTTATAAAGTTCTTGATAAACTACATTTCCAGTAAAGTAAAAGAAGTTTTAAAATATTTAAAAAAGCCCACGTTTGAAAGTTTGGTTCTCTTACATCAAAGTTTAATGTCTTATTAAAAAAAAAAGCATTTTGAGAGGTTGGAGGAGTCCATCGGGCTGCTGGAGAGCAGCGAAGACGACATTTTCAAAAGATGAAAATCGTTCTGATGCATCAGAGAAATCAGAAGTTTCACAGGGAGATAATGCTTCCTTTCAGTCAGTCGGCTGCTTTTAAGASACTTTGTGGTAGTGAGGAAGAAAATCAGGAAGGTTTCAGTAACTCCTCACATACAAGAAGAGAACTGAGTCACATTCTTCCTKCAGCAGTACTTCCTCTGAGTTCACTCTGTTTGTCTCAGTGTTTTAAGAATAATCTGCCCTCATGAACCGCTGCTGAAGGTTACCATGCATCTAAAATCTATTTTTATATGTTTTACTTCTTGACTCCAATCAAGTATACATATGTACATACACAGTACATACAGTAGGTAAAATAAGTACTGAACACGTCACCATTTTTCTCAGTAAATATATTACTAGAGGTGCTAATGACATGAAATTTTCACCAGATGTTGGTAACAACCCAAGTGATCCATACATACAAAGAAATCAAACCATAAATGTCCAGAAATGAAATTATTTGTAATAATGTGGAATGGMACAGGGAAAAAGTATTGAACACACTTACAGAAATTTATCTAATACTTTGTACAAAAGTCTTTGTTGTCAATGACAGCTTCAAGACRCCTCCTGTATGGAGAAACTAGTGGCATGCATTGCTCAGGTGTGATTTTGGCCCATTCTTCCACACAAACAGTCTTCAAATCTTGAAGGTTTCGTGGACCTCTTCTATGAACTCTGATCTTTAGTTTAGTTTAGCTCTTGGACAACTCTTCTGATAATTCTTTTCACTCCTCTGTCAGAAATCTTGTGAGGAGCACCTGGTCGTGGTCGGTTTATGGTGAAATAATGTTCTTTCCACTTCTGAATTATGGCCCCAACAGTGCTCACTGGAACCTTCAGAAGTTTAGACATTCTTCTGTAACCGATGCCATCATTATGCTTTGCAACAATAAGGTTGTGAAGGTCTTGAGAGAGCTCTTTACTTTTACCCATCATCAGATGGTTCTTGTGTGAYACCTGGCCATCATTTGGGACTGAACCAGCTGATATTAACTTGCACTGACAAGGGGCAGGCTTGTTTTCTAATTACTGAGAGAGTTCAGCTGGTGTCTTGGCTTTCCATGCCTTTTTACACCTTCCTTTCTTCGTGTGTTCAATACTTTTTCCCTGTGCCATTCCACATTATTACAAATGTTATTAGCACCTCTAGGTAATATATTTACTGAGAAAAATGGTGACGTGTTCAATGCTTATTTTACCTGCTGTAACTCAGGTAAATTCAACATTTATTGTTACAGTGTACAGTACATGCAAGCCGTTTGATGTTATTGTAAAACATATGTACAARTACTTTAAATCTTACTAAGACCTGAAGCTGATTGTAGTATTTGGCCTTACTGAACGTTTGAAGAACTCTGTTTGAGTCTCATCTCTCTGTATTTGCAGCAGCACAGGCCGGAGTCATAAAATCATTATTCTGCAGAAGAAGAGTTCACGCAGAGGTTTTCTTCAGGCTRCTGAGTAAATAAATGTTGATGCAGACAATCAGGACGAGCCAGGTGAGGTGTATKATTACAAGAGGCATGAATGAGTTATGAGAATCACTGATTTTCTTGTGAGTCTTTATTTCCCAGACATATAATCTATCTGTTATGTAACATTTACCCTGACATCACATCACCGCTGATAGATCTCTGAATCTTTATCTGATTTTCCAGTAATGTCTGTTTTTGTCTGATAGAGTAATGCTCAAACATTCTCAGTGAAATATTTCATCRGAACCTTCAAAGGCCCTGAAGCATCTTACTGATCAATACTTGGACGTGGCTGACAGAAAGGAAACTCAGGAGAGACTAAGGTTTTTTTCACTTTGCAAAAATGTAAATGTAAAAAATGTAAATAAAATCTTCGAATGTATAGATTTTCAGGTTTCATAAACCCATATTTTATTCTMAATGGAACATAATAAGCATATTAAATGTTTAAACTAAGAAATTGTAACATTTGCTGAAAAAATATGATGTAATCTTGAATTTTGAGGCAGCAACATGTTTCAATAAGCTGAAGGACCTTCGCTGAAGAAGGAGGGAAGCAAAACCTGTKTAAGCTGCCCATGCTGTACTAATGCACCCCCATACCATCAGGGAAGCAGGCTTTTGAACTGTCTGCTAATAACAGGCTGGATACAGAGGATGTGACATCCATCACTTCTAAAAACACTTCTTTAAATTTCAGCTTTAATAACAGAAACGTTTTCACCCGAGGTTTTTTTAATGAGCTTTGGTTCAGAGAAGACTGCAGCAGCAGCCGTTCATATTTGGCTTATTTTTTACACGATAGAGCTTTACCCAACATTTGTGCATGACATGTCGAAGTGTGTTTACAGATAAGTGTTTCACGCAATGATATCCAGAACAGARTCAGACCTGTTTGTAATGCAGTGGATTAGAGTTAAATCTATGACATTTTCAAAAAGTTGTATTTTGACCGTCTACGTGAAAATTCAGGGTTATTGTGGTGTGATACGAGATTATAGCATTAAATATTTAGCAGGAAATATTAAAACAAACAGTATTTATTGTGGATTGCATAGCCTTTATGTTGTTTTTCAAGATTTGACTTACTTTAAATATCATCATCATACTACATCATAGCTACAAAACATAAAAAACAAGTGTAACGCTACTGTGTTGTGCAGTGTTTTCTGGATCATTAACACAGTTTGTAGACATTATAAAGTTTTGTTCAATTTGTATAAAACAAATTGACAAATAACCACAACACTATGCATTTAGAGAATGGAAAAAAAGAGTTTAGGGATAATTCTTTACGTCTGATCATAAATTACAGTTTTCAACACAATGGTCAGAAAACTGAGCAGAAAAGAATTTGAAGAGTTTTGTTTGAGAATTCATTCATAAATCATTAAAAAATGCACATAAATATATTATCTCTGAACTGYGCAAAAACTCAAATGAAGTGAAATCTACAATAATTTTCTCTTTTCTTTTTTTGAGTCAAGATGAAATTTGACATTTTTCTGAAACTTAGATTCAAACTTTAAAATTTAAAAAACATTTTAAAAACAGCACATGCATCCCCTCCTGTTTTTTGCATTTAGCTCCTGCCCTTTAAATAAATTTAATATCTCTCTCTCTCTCT
>NW_013952579.1:891167-894799 GCF_001266775.1 Austrofundulus limnaeus | reverse complement strand
CTCACGGTCCTGTCTCGTTGGGGTCTCTCTGTCTCACTCAGGGTCCTGTCTCGCTGGGGTCTCTCTGTCTTTGTCTCACATGGGGTCCTGTCTTTCTGGGGTCTCTCTGTCTCACTCAGGGTCCTGTCTCGCTGGGGTC
Organism: Austrofundulus limnaeus; assembly: GCF_001266775.1. Taxonomy (NCBI): domain Eukaryota; kingdom Metazoa; phylum Chordata; class Actinopteri; order Cyprinodontiformes; family Rivulidae; genus Austrofundulus; species Austrofundulus limnaeus. Next base: position 894,660 of record NW_013952579.1, on the reverse strand, counting down.
TCTCTGTCTCACTTAGGGTCCTGTCTCGCTGGGTTCTCTCTGTCTTTGTCTCACTCACGGTCCTGTCTCGCTGGGGTCTCTCTGTCTCACTCAGGGTCCTGTCTCGCTGGGGTCTCTCCTTCTTTGTCTCACTCAGGGTCCTGTCTCGCTGGGGTCTCTCTGTCTCACTCAGGGTCCTGTCTCGCTGGGGTCTCTCCTTCTCTGTCTCACTCAGGGTCCTGTCTCGCTGGGGTCTCTCTGTCTCACTCAGGGTCCTGTCTCGCTGGGGTCTCTCTGTCTCACTTAGGGTCCTGTCTCGCTGGGTTCTCTCTTTCTTTGTCTCACTCACGGTCCTGTCTCGTTGGGGTCTCTCTGTCTCACTCAGGGTCCTGTCTCGCTGGGGTCTCTCCTTCTTTGTCTCACTCACGGTCCTGTCTCGCTGGGGTCTCTCTGTCTCATTCGGGGTCCTGTCTCGCGGAGGTCTCTCCGTCTTTGTCTCACTCGGGGTCCTCTGTTGCTGAGGTTTCTCGTGTCTGCGTTCCTCTCTGTTCCTGTCCTTCTTCAGGTCGTCACGCTTCTTCATCTCCTCGAGGAKGTTCTTCCTCCTGAGCGGCTCAGCGGGCCTCGTTTTCTTCAGGTCTTCTTTCGTTGGGTCCGATTTGGGTTTTCCGCCCCGCAGGTCTTCCTCGTGTCTCTTGTCGTCCACGTCGGGTTCCTCTGCGGGCCTCCGTTTCTCCTCCCTGGTTTCCTGAAGCCGTCGGAGCTGCTCCAGCTGCTCTGCATCAGTCCTGTGTTCGTCCGCATGTCTTTGTTTGCCGAGGTGGTTGTCGTTTCCGGTTTTGTCCGAGTGTTTATTGTCAGAATCTGAGTCATGTTTTAGTTTAACATCCAGTGTCCTAAAGGAAACAGAATTATTTGATCTGTACTCCTGAGACAACCTTGTTCTTAAAACCATTCACTTTTGAAAAGCCCTGACACATTAACGAAGTCATTCAAATAYAAGATAAATAACTTTGGTCCAAGTACAGAACCCTGAGGAACTCCACATGTGATTCCACAGAGTTCAGACTTTACATCRTGTACTTGTACAAACTGTTTCCTATTTTCCAAATAACTAGATATCCATTGTAATGCTGGTCCTTTAATCCCATATTTATTTACTTTTTCAAGTAGAATGCTGTGGTCAGTCGTGTCAAATGCWTTATTKAAAGAGCTGAWGACACGATATGGACCTTTTCTGCCATTTTTTATAAACCAAAAGGTCCATCCCSAAGATTTAGTTAATAATTACAAGCKCGCCTGTATAACATCCTTGTTTTCAAAAAACAAGGCAAATTTAGGAGAACTGTAGCGCCTCTAGTGTCCAACATAAATACTGGTGCAATATTGTTTTTGATCAATAGCATTTGCTATTTGTTCTATCAGCTCCATAAGAGCCAATGATGTAGAGTTATTGGCTCTAAATCCATATTGACTGCTACTTAAAATATTATTATCGATGAACTGATTAATTTTGATCACAAATAACTTCTCCAAGATTTTTGAAAACTGTGGTAATAAGGATATTGGTCTGTAATTACTAAATATAMATTTCTCACCCTTTTTGTAAATAGGAATTCTGGCCCTTCTGACAATCTGAAGGACGTCCAGATTATTGTGATGGCTCTAAAGATAATCATAGCAGATATTTCTGTCGTTGACGGGGAGTTAAGAATGATCTAGTCGGATCAGAAGGATGTCGGGACCGGTCCGACCTCAAATCGGGGATATTCAACATGTTTGATTTTTTTGGCCCAATATCACAGCGTGTGTGGCGTTAACCCAAGAGCAAACGAGCTCACGTTCATTCAGAACTGCATAAACAGAATTTTTCAGGAAAGGTTTTGCAGCTAYGGCTCAAAGTTTTGAACATCAGCTGCCCAGTGAGCATTTTCTGTGAAATAATCCCCTAAAAACTTTAAAAAGTTCCACCAAAATCCTGCTGTTTTACTTGGCAGCTTGTTTGTGATTTCCTGCTCTACGATTTACAAAATAACACAATAACAGTGTATAAACTCCCAACTGAGCGGCATGTTTTGATGTCGGGGGAGTGTTGGTGCAGAGGTTAGAGAAAATGTGATCAAGCAGTCGCAGGTACAAATCCAGTGAGTGGCACTAATACTTCAGGTGGTGAAGGTGAAGCACCCACTCCTGCCTCTATCCTCATGTGCCCCTCATCCACCCAGCTGCTCCCTGGGTGAGCTAGATGGCAGCCCACTGCTCCATGTGTGCWCAAAGGTGTGATGGGAAAAATGCAGAGAAGTCATTTTCCCACTGGGGATTAATAAAGTACATAAAAAACTATAATTTGCATGTTGTTTCTTTAAAGATGTGGGCAAAACAACAACAACAATAACAAAACTTGTGGACAAAATAGTGAAAATGATGCAGTTTCAGACTAATTCTTAAAAAGCTGCTGAGACTAAATGTTTTGCTTCATTTCTGCTGCAGCGGCACAATTTTACAGCAGAGTGAAAAACAGGCAGAAAACTGTTCAAATCTCACTCTGTCCTTGAGATCTGCAGTTTCTGTCTCTCCAAAGTGGCTCTTATCAGCCGAAACCCCACAGATCTTCAGTTTGACCTTACAGCTGTGGAGCTGTTTTGGCTCTTTCAAGTGTGCATGAACTTAAAAAAAAACACCTTAAAAAGGCTTGGGGGGTTAAAAATGGAGGTAGGATAGAAAGCTAAAACTAGAAAGTTTCATGTTTTCTGCAACAACGAACAGCTAAATTTGATGAAGCAGCTAAAGCAGAACTGTTGAGGTTAAAAACACACAGAGCAAAAGCTAAAATTAGCAAAACAAATGATGAAAGCTATAACCAGCAGAATAATTCCTAAAAAAGAGCTGAACATTAGCTAAAAGCTGGAAACTAGCAAAAGTAGCTAAAAATAATATTAGCAAATTTGTAGCTAAAAGCAGAAACTAGCAAAACAATATGCAAAAGCAAAAATTTGCAKAACAAGAGCTAAATGCTGAAACTAGCAAAGCAATAATTAAAACCCAAAGTTAGCAAAACAGCAGCTAAAAGCTTATATTAGAAAACAGTAGCTAAAAGCTGAAACTTGTAAAACAATAGCTAAAAGCTAAAAGTAGCAGTTTAATAGCTAAATGCTGAAACTAGCAAAAGAATAGCTGAAAGCAAACGTTAGCAAACAGTAGCTAAAGCTGAAATGAGATAAAAATAGCTTATAGCTAAAGTTAGCAAAACAGCAGCTAAAAGCTTATATTAGAAAACAGTAGCTAAAAGCTGAAACTTGTAAAACAATAGCTAAAAGCTAAAAGTAGCAGTTTAATAGCTAAATGCTGAAACTAGCAAAAGAATAGCTGAAAGCAAACGTTAGCAAACAGTAGCTAAAGCTGAAATGAGATAAAAATAGCTTATAGCTAAAGTTAGCAAAACAATACCTGAAAGCTAAAGTCGGCAAAACAGTAGCTAAAGCTGAAATAAGCAAAACAATAGCTAAAAGCTAAA
>NW_013952579.1:888121-889995 GCF_001266775.1 Austrofundulus limnaeus | reverse complement strand
ACCCTGTACTGAATAAAGTATTTTTGTTTGTCTGTTGTAACTGTGTGTTAGCAAAATATCTGAACCAATTCATGATGGAGGCCAGTGACTGCAGAGAAGTGGTAGTAGCTGAGACTAATCCAGAAAACATACTTTAAGTGTAACACATCAGACAACAACTTTGCTTAGAACTTTGGCAAAATGTTGGAGTCAACCCAGTCTGTTAGCAAAATAACTCATGAACCAGCCGACAAATTTTAGTCAAACTCTCAGAAAGTAAACATTTGATATTCATCTACGACTGGCTCACTTTTAGAGTCAATGCCCCCAAAAAAAGATAGATATACAAAGATTTAGGTCAAGTTTGACGTGGTAGTAGCTGGGAGTTATCCACAAAACGTCAAGTTCAGACAGATCTCGCGAGATCTCGCGTGACGTCATTCACACAGTTTGACTAAAAACGGCTACAGATCTGACATTTCTCATCATGAGCAGATATTAGTTTATCAATATGCACTCTTTTAATGACTGCTGGGATTTTAATCCCATAAATATGATCGACTTTAAAGTTGATAACCTTATAAACAGAAACTGGTTCAAAACACTTTCACTTTTGTCTTCGCTCCAGTTTGCTTTTTTTTTTTATTTTTGACAAAGTTAATTTATATAATAGGATCATAACAAAGACTATAAGAAGATTCATGTAGCTGTTTATTGTGATCTCCCATTGAAAAAGAGACTTTTTTTTTTGTTTTGTTTTCTTGCAGGAATGTCAGGAAAACAGGTTCGATCTTGCAGAAACAGAAACAGACACGAGTTCCTCCTGTGTGTCTGCAGGCCGCTGTTTACCTTCAGCTGCACAAGTTCATTACCCTGTTCTGATCTGCAACAACAGCTCGAATTTAACACGCACAGACACACACAAACACACACAGAGAGTGAGAAACCCACGAGGGCCCCTGCGCCAAACACCTGTTGGTGATCTGTTACAGAACCATCAGAGTCCTGAACCGTCTCCAGAGTCAGATCCCTTCGCTGTAAAAGTTTTGAGGAAAGTGTTTCATTCCGCTCGTGGGCCTTTTTTTTTCTCCCCACTTGCAGCGCAGCGCGAGGACACGGCGGGCACAGAGCGCGCGCCACCTGACCGCGGGTGTCATTAAAAGCTCTCCGGCGGCTCACCGTGTTATTTCCAGACACCATCTTGTCCAGCTTCTTGGCGATCCGGATGAGAACTTCCTCTCGGGTCATCGCTGCATTTAGTCGACCTTAAACCGAGCAGAAATAACAACAAAATGATTGTTTAAAGAAAACAACAACAACAAAAAAGGAGCGAAAGAAAAAAAAAGAAAGTTTTGGTTCCGCTGCAGGCTGGACTTTACGCACGGCGCGCCTCCATTCAGCGCGGAGGGCGTGTCCTGCTGCACGCGCCGCGCCGTCACAGCTGCGTCTATATTTAGTTAGAGAAGCTCGGAGATAAACTCAGCCTCAGAATGAGCCCTGCTGTTTGCTAAAACTTCAGTTCTGGTTAGAACCCGCTTTTCAAACATGTTTTTTTTCCCCCTTCAGTTTTCCATAATACTGGCTGGTGACGTGTGAGGAAGTCAATTTGTGCCAAAAACTTTTCCACTTTAAACGAGGCCAGTGTTTAATTATTAATCCTTCCGTAGTGAGAGCCAGGAGCAGCGTGTGCTGAAAATATTTGCACATCTGTGACAGCTGCCTCCGCTGAACAGCCTGACACTGAATCACACTGTAACCATCTGTTTAACACGCACACACCCAAACACACACACACTGCCCTGACGCTGTAACTTTTAGTTTTATTGTAGGTACTGTGGTAAAACAGTGTTCAATACACACAAAATAACATTTTAATTTTATTTGAACCTAAAAAC
>NW_013952579.1:885264-887671 GCF_001266775.1 Austrofundulus limnaeus | reverse complement strand
TTATTATAAAAGTATGATAAAGAAGGATCAGACTGTAAGGCTGGATGTTGGGTTACTGAATGGGCTTAGCAGCATGTTTCACTTCCTGTGTTATTTATTTTAAGCACATTTTTGCAAACAAATTGACGGGAAAACTGGTAAAGCTAGCCTTTTCTGCTCTGCATAGTTTTAAAGCTTCAAAGAGCCGCTTCAGAGGGACTAAAGAGCCACATGTGGCCCTTGGCCCGTCTTAGATGATCAGTTTGAGGATCACTCTCAGCTACCACACCTATTTTTTACCTGAATATCTGTTTGTCAAAATGAGTAGACAGTTTTGTTTAAAATGAGTCTGAACTCAACAAAATCTGAAAATATTTTTGGCACGAGTTTATGTTGAATTTATTTTTGATAAGAAATTAAATGATTAAAAATGACACGAGTACTGATACTGAGCCGCAGACCTGCAGCTGGGGTCAGGATCACAAATATTCAGGGACTGGAACTGCCTCAAGTGATTTATTTTATTTTATTTATTTATTTATTTTTGTATTTCTGTGGAAACAGATTTATGTCTCCCATCTGACATCTTTTGGAGAAAACACCCACTTACTGACTGTTTTTATTGGAAACCTCTTGCAGACGTGTACTTTTTAACTCCCACAGTCCACCAAGAGATGCTCAAAAAACCAGTTCAGAGCCGAGAGAGATGTCTCAGAGTACTGTGAGAAACCAAACTGTGTCATACAGTTTGTACGAGTGGACAGTTCTTCATTTGATCAAACACCAGCAGGTGAACCAGCTGAGCTGATTTGTGCATCAAAAAACCAATAGAGCAACTCAAGTGTTCAAGAAATAAACTTATTTACAAAATAAAAGCTTTGACAGCGCAGTAAAAAGGTACTTACAGGAAATAATTGTAGGACGCATGTCTTAAACTCAAGGTCAATGGGCAAAAAGTGGCCCGCCATGGTATTTTATGTGGTCTGCGAGAGCTTCACAGATGTATTAATGACTTAAAACAAGTGTATACTGCTTTAAAGCCAGCAATGACCATTATCCACATCTCCCGTAATGCATACTGATTATTTTACCCTCAAAATCATGGCATCCAGTCCTGCTGGAGGTGCACAGGTTTCAAAAGTGGCAGCTGGTAAAATTTGCAGTGTAATGCTACGTTCACACTGAACACATTCTGAGCATCTAAAAACGCACCCAACGCCTCAAGTTGGACGCACTAAGCTCAGACTGGACGCGTGTCCGAATGGGAGGGGCATCTAATTTTTTTCCGGTCTGTCTTTAAAAGCAGAAGACATAAAGTAAAAAAAACAAAGCAAAATGGCTTTGCTTTATTTACTGAGAGCAAGTGAACATTGCGCTCACCAGATGACTAATTCATTGGATAATTTAGAGACAGTCTGATTGGTGAGTTTCACCACAGGAGCTGCGAGCTGACAAATTATTTTTTGTCCAGAGCCCAGTTTAACACTGTGGTTAGTTTAACGAGCCGCTGACCTGCATCGGTGCTGACATCTGCTGCCAGAACACCAACTGCAGACGGTCGATTTCAGCTAAAGAGCTCCTGTCTGTCTGTTTCAGGTTAGTGGGCAACATTCAGGAAACTGTCACRTGAAAAATTAGTCTTTACGTGGCTCATCGAGCAGCAAAAGTTCAGATTTTTGAACTCGAGCGTCAGCTGCTTTGGACGCGCCGCATGCACTGAAAACGCTCAACTGCACCTACCGCTTCCTTGCGCGCCGCGCTAAACACTCTGRGACCCCTGGATGCTCGTCCACCATAGACTTTGCACGTAAACCTGACACTCCTGCAGCTCAGAATGGGTTCGATGTGAACCCAGCATAAAATCTACTTTGAATTTCATTCACTGCCTTTTTGGCAGCTACTGTACTTTTGCTGCGGCCCAGTTGTACTGGGAAGAGGGAATTTCCTTCTTACAAGTCATGAATTTAAACTGGAACACCCCTTCAGTGGGAATTCCCTGTTGAAAAATGCGACTTCAAAATTCAAGATGGCAGCTACTCACCACAACTCAATAGTGAGTAAAACTCTTCCTTTTACTTTTCTGTAGTATTTATTCCACATAGTCAGTCGTACATGTAGTTCTTTTCAGTGTTTATAAGAGTTTGTGTTAAAAAGCTGTTTCTATGCAGGAAATACCACGCAGAGCTCAGTTATTGTTTCCTAGCTGCTTTATGTTGTTATTATTGTTTGAGGATAATGATGTTTTGCGTTCAGTCAAAGTTGATTACAGCTGGCCCTTTGAGAGCCACCATAATGCTCATGTGGCCCTCAGTGGAAAAGATTTTTACACCCCAGCTGTAGGAAAAAAAAACACGAGGGGTGCAAAGACCAAGCCGGCTGAAAACAGCACAATGAATCAACAATGTACATGTTGACAACAGAGCAGAAA
>NW_013952579.1:882845-884107 GCF_001266775.1 Austrofundulus limnaeus | reverse complement strand
CCTCCATGCTGTCACAGACACTACCAGTGGACGGGATGGGCGGGGCTCAGTCTAGTGTTCTTATTCAAGTCTATGGGAAGAACACAGGGAAACAAAGAAAAAACTAAAAATAAACAAATCAAAGAAGTGAACAATTGCAGATCGTCTAGACCTGGAGTTAAAGCCAACCTTAGAAAGTTTACTTGCAGCTTCTGTGTTTAAAATAAAGACAATTTGAAAAATCAGTTGRATAATATGAACCTTGTAATTGACATTAAATTTCTCAGTTTCATTTTACATTGAGAAATCTAGCTGCTAAATGTGTTAAAACTAAACTGTTGGGGGTGTATGTCTGCTTCTTCCTGTCATCAGGTGTGGTTTTTTTTTCTGTTTTTGGTTTTGGAGGGTTTTATTTTGATGTTTTTTTTCTCAGGAAGTTTGTTTTTGGTGTTTGTCATTTCTGCTCCAGCTCCACCCACGCTCACCTGTTCCCAGTCCTCATTAAGCCCAGGTGTCTCATCAGTCCACAGAGTCCTTCAGTCCTCGTCCACCTTCAGTCTGAAAGTCATGCACCTGGTTCCTGCTCCTCTCCTCTGGTCTCCATGAATATTTTTGGAGAGTTTTTTTTGTGCCACATCAGCATTCTTTTTTTTTGTCCAGCAAATCTTGTTGTGTTTTTCCGCATTCCTGTGTCCAAACTCCACACAGCTGTGACACGACCACACTAAATTAAACCCAGCAGTATCTGTAAAACAGGAGGTTTTTCACTTTTTTCAGTTGCCAACACCCAGCCAGTAAACATGTTCTGAAAGTTTTGTTCAACAGATGATGAGATATTTTTTTGATCGCACACACAAACAGGTAAAARCATAATCGTCCTTTCCGCCTTCAGCAGCGGGTGATAAAAATGAGCTAAAAACAAAACTGTGACACTCTTGTTTGCAGATCAGGGATTTGGAGATAACTGTGTTAATGATGGCAGGAGAAAGTACAGACTAAGAGCTTGTCTTCAGCAAAGCATATTATCTCTTACTCTGCTCTTACACAACAGGCTGATAACACACACACACACACACACACACACACACACACACACACACATACCATGTTTCTCTATCCTTGTGAGGTGGGCATTCCATTGACTTACGTTCATTTTTTAAAATTTTATATCCTAACCCTGACCATTTACCCTGAAATTAACCTCACAGGTACAGTACCTACCTGACCCTAAAACTAACCTAAACTCAATTCACACCTTGGTCCTAAACCTACAGTATTTAAAC
>NW_013952579.1:875289-880088 GCF_001266775.1 Austrofundulus limnaeus | reverse complement strand
ACACACACACACACACACACACACACACACACACACACACACACACACACAAAGTGCCAAATTGGCTGTGCCTCGTTCTATTTCGGTGGTGCCACAGTTTTAGCCTATCTTTGACCAAAATAAGTGAGGGTGCCACCGTCAGACACAGCCCAGCTAAAATAGCTAAATGACTGCCTAAACTGAGACTGAATTATGTACCGAGAGGGAAAATGTTTAACAAGAGAAGTACCATTATGGTGTGGCACCCAAACTGTAGAGTATGAAGGAGGGGAGACAAAGAAAAGTGAGTCATCTCACTAAAGCTGCTCAAAGAAACACGAGAGGGATTTGTGAAATACTGTACGAATAAAGGTTTAGTTCAGGTTTTGTTCAGCTGTTTGGAAGTGCACCAACCACAACCACAACTCCAAAAAGTTGGGACATTGTGTGAARTGYAAATAAAAAYAAAATGCAATAATTGGCCAATCTTATAAACTTGGATTTTAGTCACAGTGGGACAAAGTTAACACGTCAAATGTTTTGGAGTAGAACATTTTACCAATGTTTGGGTGTAAATGAATAAGTCTTCTTTTAGTCAGAACATTTAGGATCTGCGACCAGCTGCTGGAGTTTTAAGAGCGGACTGTTGTCCAGTTCTTGTGTGATGTAGCTGCTCAACAGTTCTGAGTTATTTTAGCTGCCTTTTTTTTCATTTCATGAAACGTTTTGTATTAGTGAAAGGTTCTGGACTGCAGGCAGGCCAGTTGTGGTTTGTCTTGCTGAAATATGCAAAGCCTTCCTTGAAGAAGACGTCATCTGGATAGAAGAATATGTTTTAAAAGCTGTAAAGCTTTTTACAGATGTGTAAGCTACTGCATGCCATATGCATTAATGCACCCCCATACCATCAGAGAGGTGGTTTTTTTCAGCTGTGAGCTAATAGCAGACTGGTAGGTCCCTTTCCTCTTTAGTACAGAGGCTGTGGTTTGAATACAGCATATACATACGTATATGTATGTAAACTTTCAATTAGCTTTCCCCCTGAATAGTTTTCCTCTTTGTTTTTGTGTTTTTTTTAATGAGTTTCGTTTGGCTCAAAGAAAATTGCGGTGTTTCTGGATGGTCTTCACATTTAGCTAGAGTTTGTATGTTCTTCTTCTCTGGGTATTTTGGTTTCCTCCCACAGACCAAAAATATACATGTTAGGTTAGGTGTTAACTTTAAATTGTCCCTAGGTGTGGGTGAGKGTGTGAATGATTGTTTGTCTCATTTGGATGTCCCTGTGATGGACTTGTGACCAACTTTTACCCAAGTTTTTTGAGATGTGTTCTGCCATCAAATTCAAACTTTGTATAAAACAATTCTCTGTTCTAAACATGAAATGTGCATCATGTTCCACTGTGAATAAAAAAAAWGAGTTTATGGGATTTACAAATCAAGGCATAGAGGTTTTCAACCCTGTTCCTCATGACCCACTGAATGTTTCTTCTAAACTTCAGATTCTGAGTAAGTGATTTARCTATTTGAATCAAGTGTGTTGAAAGGGATTAGGGTCATTTCTGTCATCTTTTTCAATAAGARAACTGGTAAATGTTAGTGTTTTTGTTTATTTCTTAAATATCACACCAGATTTTGACCACACCTGATCTGATAGTAAAGGTGGGTGAAATGGATTATTTAAAGTTCACTCCATAATGTTATTTATGAAGCAAGCCCAAGAGATTGTTTGTATAAACTGATTTTCAATTTGTACRCATTAGCCTCTGGACAAATATATTATGTTTATTGATATTTACGGTATGAGCTGCTTTACAATGTTCACATCTCACTCACATCTATTCACATTTTAGTCATATGTACATGTGAGCCTGTAAACTAACTGACTCCAACTGGACTTGTAAAACTGTAAAGTGCAGTAAACTAAAACCTGGAGATCAGATCTCACTCAGAAGCACTGGGCCTGATAGATTTTTTGGAAAAAAGAGTGAAAAGACAGYAGATGGTCCTGGAAACATGTTAGACCACCAGCACAGGAGCCAGACATATAAATACATAGTCAAAGACACTAAAAGGTTACCATTGATTTTGCTTTATTTGCATCATTCGAGCAGAAATATTCTGATATTCCAGCTAGACGTAAGCCAAATGCTAAGGCTAGCTGCTTCCTGCATAGAAACTTTAACATGTCCTCTTATAAACACTGAAAAGTACTGCTGTAAAAAAAAAGTACGACTGACTAAATGTGAARTAAATAATTCCGAAATACTATTAAAAGTAAAAGTAAGAGTTTTACTCACTGTTGAGTTGTAGCCGCCATCTTGAAATCGGAATTCTCCCACTTTTCCAGTTAACTTGTAAGACTCGCAAGTAGGAAGTTCCCACTTCCAAGTACATCTGAACTGCAGGAAAAGCAGCCTGTACAAATGCAGCAAAACTGAGATCTTACACGTTGCATTTTGCTGGCTGTTATGAACCCTRTGCACCTCCATCTAGAGGTGRGATGTCGTCATTTTGCTGGTTAAATAATCAACGTGCATTATGGGAGATGTGGTTTTTGGTCARTGCTGATTTTAAAGAATCTTGTGCTTATTTTAGGACATTGAYACATCTTATGGGCAACATSAAATGACATRGAGGGCCAGTTTTCCTAACTGAGATCCTCTGAAGAGCTATCTCCAACAGGTAAGATATTTCCTGCTCATAACCTCTCCACAGATTCCAACTTTAAAGTGAACTATCACTTTAAGCACAGTTGTCACATACACTCTGACACAGAGGACAGACAATGAGTCATTTGTATAGTTTGTCTACAGAAAGGTCCTGTGGTTCTGCCCAAGTTTGCCTTTTTTTGTGTCTGARCTCTTTTGTTTGAGCTCGAGTTTCATTTTCCTGCAGACAAACAAAAGCTTGAGACTGAAACAAGATCAGAAAGAAACAAGTCGACTTGTCAGTAACCAGTGACAAAGTGGGAGGACTGTTAGAGTTTTCTGCTTTCAATCTAAAACGTCTGTTTGCAAACATCCTGCTGCTAAAACMCAACAGGTCAAAGTTTGCTAATAAAAAAGCTGCACAGCTTTGCCAATAGGATAAATTGTGTTAGTGTGTAAATCCCTCCTTAGTCTGATTTCTTTTTCAACCACACACTAATCCACTGAGTGCACTACAGTTCAGAGCCTGAGACATCTCCCGCACTGCTCCCCTCCCCTGGCAGCTCTGTGTGATTCAATATAAGCAGCTTTATCCCCTGTCATACGTGTAATATATTTGTTTTAACCTTCAATGAAAATCAAATGTGAGATCTTAGAGAAATGTATTTAAGTGCTCTATAATACTAATCTAATTCCTTTAATTGAAATATGTCAAACACAGTTAGTCACTGGAGCTGATGTAGTTGTCTGGGATACAGGAGAGGAAATAATTACATTTTCCTGCTCGTTTCTGCAACTATATTAACTCACATACGGCTTGTTAAAGGAGTGACTTTCACCAGCTGGTGACTGAAAAATAAAAGCAAACAAGGTTCMTGAGACATAAGCCTGGAGAGTTGACTCATTTGTGTCCAACTCTTCTCATCCTACAGTGAAGGAGAGAATAGTGAAGCCTTTTTACTGCTTTTGTCAAACTTCTTTCATTTACAACAAATAGATGGCAACTGGTTATTGTTGGGGCTGTACACAATACATACAGCCCAACCTACAGAGTAATATACAGTCTTGTATAAAGTATCTCAAAGTGATATTTCAGTGAAAGTACAAGCATCTTACCATAAAACCACTTGTAAAATAGATAATTAAAATTTTTTACACCTCTGGTAACATTCAGGCTTGACTGTAAGAACTTTATGTTATCCTGCAGTTACCCTAAAAAAACTCAGACTAAATCAGAGCAGAACCAGACATCTTCACACTGTGACACAGAGTAAGTAAAACTTTATTTATACAGCACATTTCAAGATAGCAATCGCAAAGTGCTTCAACAAACACAAACAAAAAAATGAAAATAGAATACAATATGAAATAAAATTAGCAAATTAGCAAAGTGGATATCTATCAACCAAAAACAGCTCCAGTATCAGAAATGTCATTCTGGTTGATGTGAAATCTGTGTTAAATACATTTAAATGTCAGTTTCACATTATTTCGCAGTTATCTACAACAGGTAAGATAGTATTTGTTTATGACCTTTTAGTGAAAGATCTAAATCATTCTTTCCTGTCGGGTTTTCTTGACTGTCTTTTTATTTTGTTATACCTCTTGTTCCTGTTTTCATTGAAGTTGCATCTATAGAGCCACTGGTTCTTCTGTCACCTTTTGCTGCAACAAAATTACAATTTCTGAGTTTGTGTTTTGGGGGATTTTTTTCTATCCCATAAAATATAAATGAACACAACATATTGGATTAAAAGCTGTTTGTTGATGTGAGTTTAGATAGCATCCTATCCTAATAAATAAAACAAAACTAATCAAAGTGTATCTCTGTCTTCAGCTGAGTTCACATGGGAAGAATTGGAAATCAAAGATCTTTCAGCTGTGCTCAGTTCAACTTTGTGGAGGATTTATCACTACCACATGAGACTGAGTCAGCCCAAAGAGAAGGGAATCTGGTCCAAAACTACCAAAAAAAAAAAAGATAAAAAAAGATAAACCCTCTGGAGCGCAGGCTGACATGTTAAAGCGTGGGTGAAGTCCAAACTAAAAGCTCACCGGCTGTGACGTCCTCTGTGTGAGTGGGACAAAGTAAATGTACATGGTGTGTGTGTGTGTGTGTGTGTGTGTGTGTGTGTGTGTGTGTGTGTGTGTGTGTGTGTGTGTGTGTGTGTG
>NW_013952579.1:870794-874642 GCF_001266775.1 Austrofundulus limnaeus | reverse complement strand
CAACTATTTTTGGATGATAAACATTTGTATCAGGTCAACTAAACAATAGCAATAGTAACAATATTTTTATACTACATTTATCCATTTTAAAATACACTAACCTCACTCCTTTGCAACAACTAAGGCAACAATGTCATTAATTCCAAAAATATTTTCAGGACCCCACCTTGATTTTTCGGGACCCCACTTTGGGTCCCGACCCCAACTTTGGGAAACACTGGTCTATCAGAATCACACTTGACAACTTGAGCCGTCTTCTTCTGCAAACAGACGACCYGGCAATGTTTTCCTTATATATTAGATGTCAACCAATCCTAAGGTAATAATTATTTAATGTATTATTGTTCATTTAAATAAAAAAACACAACAAATATTAAAGTTTTCTGTTTTCTCTCAAAGAGACAAGATCAGAAAAAAAATTCTCATCCTATCAAATCTATAATCTCTTAAGTCTCAKCTGAGATTTAAGTAACCAGGTTACTTTGTTACATCACCCGGCTGGAGGTCAAGGGTCAGAGGTGGCTTTCTGCAACCCAACCTGCACTGAGTTGGTCTTTTTGTCTTTTCACATGTAATGACAAAATAAAAGAAATGCATGTTAAATGTATTACATTATACAGTAKACATTACACCAGACTGCTTATTTTGTACACAAAAAAACAAATCTTCTTGGGGTCGATCCAAAAGGGATTATTATTCCACAAAAACAGATCCGCGTTCAGTTTTGGTCCAAAGTTTCCCACAATCTGTTATTCCTTTTTTGTCATTTCACAATATCTGTTGCAAAAACTAAAAAATAGAAAACATCATAGTAAAATGACGTCATATCATGGGGTTTACTGTATAGATGGTTTTAAGCAAACTGAGCATAATTTTTTTAAAGTGTTTTAGTTTTATCACATTTGCATCATTTACAAGTGGTTTAGATGAGCTGCTAACAGTCTGATGGGAAGATTCATTATACAGAAATAAATTACTTTTTATAAGAAGTACAGCTGAAGTTTTTAGATACTGGCTTATGTGGAAAAAGTTATGAATAATAATTATCTTTTCTGTTGTAGATAGGTTTTGAACAAGCTCACTCTAAATTAGGGCTGTCCGGATAGTTTTTCTCAACACAATAACGAGTACAAGTATTTCAATTTGGTCATGCACAATACCAAGTACCAATATTGAGTACTTTCTGAGTTACTACCTAAACATTACACAACTTTAAAAGCACTTTTTTAATGTTGAACAACTTGGCTCTCCTTCCTTATCCGCCTACAACTCCTCTGACTTGACCAAATCGAATGTACAGCATATTTACTGTTGCAACATTATATATATATATATATGTGTATATATATATATATATATATATATATATATATATATATACAGTATATTTCAACTTTTATAAATTTCTTAAACATAGAACTGATAAACTTTTCACTTGAAATGTAAACTGCAACACACTAAAATGGAGTATTATCACCAGTATTAATACTGGTACTGGTATTGATCCAGAATATTGGGGCATATAGTATGAGTACTTGTAAAAATACTGATATTGAGCCTGATAATTGGGCATCATACAAACATAGTACAGTCTGACTGACTGGGTAACATACAGTGTACTTATAGAGTAAACTACAGGGTACTTACAAGGTAAGTACCAGCATCTGTATCAGGACACCACTAATTTAAAGTAACAGAGTTTAAATCCAGATTGACACTAGAAGCCAGTAGTGCTACAGCTTGCTGCTACTGTCATTATTTGCAATATAAGCCATATTTTAATGTACATGTTGGTGTAATGCAAAACTGCGGTTTTATTAGGCAGCTGTACTTGAATCAATGTTGTGGTTTTTCAGATTAGAGTTGTTTTAAGACGGCAGTAAACCCTTCTGTTCCTGGCTTGGACCAGCCATTAGCTCATCAGTTCGATCAGGACTCAGCTGTTTCTCTCATCAGAGGTCACTCAAAGAGCTTTCACCAACAGAAAAGAAAATAGCCTCATTTCAAAAGATCTGATTTATTGCTTGAAGGTTATTTAGAGTTTAGCTGAATAACAATTTTACAAACTTTCTTATTTGTTTATTAAACTCAAGCAAGATTTAAAACCACGAGTGTTCTGTTGAAAAAGRCCAACTAAGCGTGTCGGGAACAAGCTGCCCGAAGCTTCATTTAGCCTCCAAATCTGATCTGAAAATATCTCCGCTCATGTTGAACGTGGGCTGACCTGACCAGATCAAAAAGACTTTTTCCAAACGCATTTGTTCTGTCTTTATATCAGCAGCCAGCCAGTTTCCAACTGGAAACTCTGGAGGCCAACGACAACAACAGACTCACCAGAGTCAATCGGCCTCGATAACTGGAATATAAATTCTTATTTTACTCAAATCTCCCATCTGACATACAAAAATTTTTATGGTGAGCCTTTTTGGCTTTCACGAAGAAGAAAAACAGCTTTTTGAAGTATTTTTCTCTGGGTTTCACTTGGAACGCCACGACTTTTTATCATAAACTGTGGAGCTTTTTGGTGAAACGATGAAATGATTTCCTGAGAAATGAAGTTGCTCAGTTTCATATCTCACAGCGTAAAGTGAGYGATGGATTGAAATGATCGACAGGGGGGAACAAAACTATGCTGATAAATGAGATTTAGCACTAATAAATGCAATCAAGGAACCAGAATTTGTTTTGTCCTTTTGGAAAATTTTAGGGAATCCTCACTCTGGGGCATTAAAAACTTTTGTGTTTCCCAAAGATCGTGCCGTCTGATGCAGTTTTATTATCTTGTTTGTATTTTCAAAAGCCTTCCAGTGAGTTCTGTTTGTGACTGATGAAGTCATTTCAAGTTTTCTGCCATTGTCTGCATAAATTATGTCGCTAAATTTTCGCCCAAAACAGACAGTTTGCTTTTCAAGTTCTCTGGTGAACGAGCCACGCTGAACTGAATTTTTATGGCCAAAAACTTCTGACTTGTTTTTACGTCTCAAACCAGAGAGGAGAAAAAAAAACAGAAATGAAAAGTTTGGTTTGACTTTTTGACAGCTCCCCAATGGCTGATTCTGAAGCAAATTAGGGATTAGAATGGTTTGGAGCAAAAAAAACCACTCCAGTCTCTGAAGCGAAAACTGGCAAAAATAAATCACTGATTTATAGGTTTTGACAAGGTCTCATTCTGTGCTGAGCTTCAGAGACAGAGGAATCCAAGTTTGATAGAAAGTGTTGGTTTTGAGTCGGGGGGAAATTTCCACCCACCAGAGCACTTTATTAACTCTGGCTCGGCGTGGAGACAGAAAGCATTTAATGATTTCAGATGAATATCAGCACCAAACCCAGCAGTTATGAAAAATAGCGAACTGGTAGCCAGTATTCCCAGTCTAATCCCCTCCACCCCCAACACACACACAGAGCTAGAGGCAGATCGTGGGAGTCGAACAAACTGACAGCGCTGACGATGAGGAATGAGGAGTCGCTCTGTGGAAAACAAAAATGACAATAAAAAAAACAATCATTTTGTGATTTTACTGGGCCATGAGTAAACAAACAGGTAACGCTTTCTTTTACAGTCACCTAATTACCATTAACCTGGCCCGTGCCTTCAATGCCTATGCCTATGCAGCTCCGCTCAATTCTAGTTTCGCTTCTCTGCTCCGCCTGGTTTCTCCCATAGAGAAGGATTTCCCTGGCCGATTTTTAGCCGAACCAATCAGAGAGCAGAAGGTGGAGTTTCTCATTTACTCTCATTCAGCTTGGTACTTTTCTCCTCTCAGTAGGGTTGTTTAAAGCGCTCGCGATTTCCAGTTAGCCTCTTTGCTTAGCCTCCTTCACAACAACAACACACACACACACACACA
>NW_013952579.1:867963-869872 GCF_001266775.1 Austrofundulus limnaeus | reverse complement strand
TATATATATAATGTGGAAATTTAGTTGCTAGTTTATTGGTAAACGCTGGGTAGTTGATGTACTAATTATGGTAGATCACTAAATTGGTTTATTTACATAGTGATGTAATTAGGTGACTGTAAAAGTAAATTTGACATTTTTTGGCAAAACGTGAGTAAAGGAGATACATTTGAACTGTAATTGTAATAGAGTTACCCACTAAAATTAGTTTAATTACACAGTATTTTTAATATGTTCTTACCAAGTAATGACATGGTAAAAATTACTCACCATGTAAATGCTAGGTAATTGCATGATAATTAGGTGACTGTAAAAGAAAGGGTTACCAACAAACCCACATGGGGTCCTGACACGAGTTACCCGTGTCTCAAACCCCCACCTCCTACATGAAGATCCTCAGCGCTCCCTTTCAGTCAAAGCCCCTTTTCTCAACGTTTTACTTCCTGTCCTGTTCCAGCAAGATGAGGTCTGAACGTGACGTCACCTAAACACATCTGAAAAGAGCTCCAGAGGTTTTATTTTATTTTGTTTTTGGTGGTGGGGACAGTCAAGATATTAGTCAGATTTATTTATTRAACTTTATTTAACCAGACAAATCCCAKTGAGATCTCTTTTGCAAATGTGATTTGGCTAAAAGCAGCCTGACGTGGATATTTTTAGATTGTGGGAGGAAACCAGAGTACCCAGAGAAAACCCACACACACTTTACACAGAAAGACCCCTGGTCCGAACCGAGGATCAAACCTCTTGTGAAGCAACAGTTCTRACCAATGATCGCTCTGGGTCAGACTCATCATGTAAGACTGGATGGACAAGTCTTCTGTTGTTGACATCTTTTAATCAGTTTGTAAACTGAATGTTCACACAGTAATCATGTCAAACTGCTATCAAACTACAAAAATGGCTGCACTTCAGAAAATGGTGAAAGGGGGGCTTGTGTAGTTACAACAATGAGGAGTTCAGATCAAAGTGTTGCAGTTTCACTTGATATAGACCCAAACTGAATGATTTAAATGTGAAAAGGAAAGATTTAAAAGCATGGTATGTCTACTTTGAACACTTGAAAATRATCAAGAAGACCTCCAGGAAACAGAAGAGAAACGAGTCAGCGGTATGWATCAGACACAGTTCCACTGAGGTGAAGGTGAGGGACTAAAAGGACTGAGACCAATGAGCTTAATGAAACAGAGAACAGGTGTGGGTGGGGCAGAAGTGAAGAGGTGACAGAGAGAACAGCTGGAGACACGCAGATTTGTAAAGTAACCAAGCACAAATACGTACTGAAGTGGAATTTTTGGGTATCTGTACTTTACTTGAGTAATTATTTTTCAGCTTACTTTTTACTTCTACTTCTTACATTTTCACATAATTATCTGTACTTTCTACTCCTTGCATTTTTAAAACAGGCAAAAAGTAGAAAGTTGTTACTTTTACTTAATTTTTGCTTGTTTTCATTCCAGCTTGTTAATGTAAAAAAATAAATATCCATATAAACTGTGCCTCCTATATAGAGTGAATTTACTGTAATTGTGGTTGAATGAGAAGTATAAATATATAAAATTCTGATACCGTATTAGTTTGTACACAAACAAATCATGTCACACTTCAACAGGATATAATTATTAAAAGAAACAGACTGTGAGAAGTATTTGTATTTCTTGAATTATATTATTGCATTTGGTTGCAGCCCTCGGATAGATTTTCATTTTGGGGAAAAGGTTTATGCAGCCTTGATATATGTATATAAACTGAAACAGCTGGACTAGTTCATCCTGAATTTAACATTAATTAATTATTTTAATACAACATAGTCATTTCTGTATTTTTTGTGGAGGTCGCCTCCTAATAAATGTTATTACAGAAAATCTAAATGCTCATTTTAAATCAATACTTTTTCTTTTAATACTTA
>NW_013952579.1:864945-867588 GCF_001266775.1 Austrofundulus limnaeus | reverse complement strand
CAGTGTGCTTTACCCCAAACATTTACAGTAAATTCAAATTACTTGTGTTTTATTTCTCCTAATATGATCT
This sequence comes from Austrofundulus limnaeus, assembly GCF_001266775.1. NCBI lineage: Eukaryota > Metazoa > Chordata > Actinopteri > Cyprinodontiformes > Rivulidae > Austrofundulus > Austrofundulus limnaeus. The sequence goes on along the minus strand of NW_013952579.1, from coordinate 867,518 downwards.
TTTTTGTCCAGCTGGTTGGTTTTCGTCTATGTTGTCCACTTTTCCAGTTTATTTTCACAACTTTATTTTCAACCGTTTTTATAGGTTTCAAGCAAAACTAAATTTGTCCTGAAGGATTAGAGAGCCTCCGCGTTCTCATAAAATCAGTTTTACAGCCGAGCGAGGCAAACGCAATCAAATCTTTTTCAAATCCAGAGGATTGTTTTTAGAAACACACGTTCTTGTTTTTTTATGTTTCACTGAACAAATCTTCAAAGACTTGCTGCTAAAATCAGAATAATGATCACAGATTTAAAAAAAAAAAAGAAATTGACTTATTAAGTTCAAATTCTGTATATTTTTCCATCGGCAAATAAACATTTAATCCTAAACAAGTATTTGATTCACTGATTGAGTGATGATGATAAACTGAGCTGACAGTCGTCTCCTCAGACATCACGGGGACAGAGYCGAGGATGGGGGCCAGCCGTGCCCCCCCTCAGTGGGTAAACTCTGCACACTGCAGCCATTCACTTGGCCCGGCTCACAGGATAAAGTTAGGATTGTTTGTCAGCGGGCTGTAATGCCAGGAATGCTCAGCTCTGTGTGTCGAAGTGTCTGCAGTTTGCATCTGCCAGGACATCTTGTGCTTCTCTGAACTCTGATCCCTGAAGTCACAGGTTCTCTCCTGCAGGGTCCTTCTCACACACACAGTTCCTCCACATGCCCTACCCAAGGCCAAGTGGGGTTTAGTCTATTCCCTGCTCAGGCCTTTCTCACCATGCTCCGTCTGCGTCATGACATCATTTTATTTATTTATTTATTGTCACGTGTCTGAAGATTCACAGCTTTAGTCAATCAAGTTGCTGAGCTTCTCTAAAACAAAGTTCACTTTTAGGGCCAAACTCTGCGTTTTAACTTTCTGTATGTTTCTCCAGTAAATTAAGGGATAATAACAAACTTAAATCCTCATAAAAATATATATTAATTCTCTTGTTGGAAGCTGTGAAAACACCTCGGAGCTGACATTTTTACGGGGTTTCACTGGAGGGTGACTCCTGGTGATTTAAAGTCGGCTCTGACGGCGGCATGAGGCAGGCTCCGGAAGATTTCCTTTAGTGAAGAATTTGTGATGAGCTTGTGGACATTCCTCTGGAGCTGTACCCCGGCAACGCTCACACACACACACACACACACACAAACACACACATCCCCAATGGGAGCCTGCTCCAGCTCAGCTAAGACATGTGTTTCCCTGCTGGACCCTCAGGATGATGTCACATCCACAGAGTCGAGGACGGCCTAATTCAAAACATCATCACATCCTGACTCAGGCCAGCAGGATCAGAACGACTGTGAGTTCTTTAACGTTTATCCTCCATCTGTGGAAACAACACAGAGGAAAGAAATACAACAAACACCACGAGAAACTCCCAGTTTTTAACGCGTGAGTGGGACTTTATAATCCCAGACTTTTATGTCAAACAAGATTATGACCACACACACACACACACACACACACACACAGAGCCTTGAGAAATCTGTTGTGTGTCGTTACTGCGTCTCACAGCTTTAATGCACGTACCAAACAAACGTGTCTCAGAGGTTTCAAACTTTTATCCACTCTTGCTCTCTGGATAAAGCAGTGAGTTTAGTTCAATCCAATCCAAGAGCAGCTGGGCCAGAACAAATCAGATCTGTCACATTTTAGCTTTCTCAGATGTGAAACTAGTTCAGCTCTTTGTCAGCTGCTGTATAGTGTTTCAGTTTGAAAAACAAAAAAATATAAAGTGATATTTCTATGCCAGATTATCCCCACATAGCATATCTGCTGTCAGGCTGGAGCTGCTGGCTGACTGCTGGAAGGGCAGATGGTTTGTCAGCAGGATGTGGGTCAGATCTGGCACTGTTTTTAAGATGCACAACTGGCCCAGTTGTGGTTTGCTTTATGTGCTGCTGCCCCATGCATGGGCCATCTCTGGCAAACCACATCTGGGCCACCAAAGGGTCGTCATTCTTTGCAGTATCTGGGCTGAGTGTTTGTTGTGTTAGTGCACTGTGTGGGCCAGAAGTGAGCCAGACAAGTTATGGGAGAGAGTTGTAGCCCTTTGGGTGTTAGTGTTACTATCACAGCAAATTTAGCTTAATATCTGTAAAACTAACTGAGTTACAACCATTTCTTTTTTGTGTTGCCTAAGGCAGCCATCTTGCATTAGGTTATAGAGGTCGGTTCGTTTGCTTCTGAGAGTTTTACAAAATGAAATCAAAGAAAACATAATGAATCGTGTTTGGAGTATGTTCTGAGAATGACTCTCAGTTACTACCACACCAAGTTTTAGTTCTATCTTTTATTAAAGTAGAATAAAAATTGGGTGTGTTAGTCATTTTTGTGGTCAACCTTGTGCCAGCAGGAACTGAATTTGAATTCCTCAGATTGAATCTGAGTGTGCATGATTTGAAATTGAATGCATTTGTTTGAAAATGAATTTCACCAAATTGAAATTGAAGTTAAAGGGGCAATATCATGTAAAACCAACTTTTTTATTTTTACATCATATTATAATGTCATACTCTCATAAAAACATGCCCAAAGC
>NW_013952579.1:854729-863679 GCF_001266775.1 Austrofundulus limnaeus | reverse complement strand
TCAGATTCAATCTGAGCAATTCAAATTCAGGTCTTGCTGGAACAGGACTTATTCCATAATATGTGACCGATCACACCAAAACGAGGATGAAGTCCTCCATTTTCGTGTTGGCTGGTGATGCTCATCTTGATTTGAGTTTATTTTAAAATATAATCAGTTGCAGCTACGTATCAAATGATTATTTCCTGAGAGATTCATTCTAATCTGTCCACTGATCCCTGAGATATTTCCAGGAGCAAATGAAGACAGACACAGTTTTCCKAAGTGTGCACATGACAGTAGATAAAAAAACTGAAAAATTCCTGTCAACGCAGTAAAAATGTGTATTAGTGTGTATATGATGTAATGTAGACATAAAATCATTGTAAACGGCTGTAAATGGAAGCGTGGAAAGAAATAACATCTCTTCTGTTTTGCATAAATCAAAATAAACCACCTTCGAACCCTGATGTTGCTCAAGAGACGAACCATAAAACTCCTCAGCTTCAGGAAATGGCACGGAGCCTCGAAAACGCCAAGTTCAATTTGTGTCACGTGCTTCTGGTGATTGTAGCAACTGGGCCGGGAAATCCGAGCTCTTAAAAGCACTTTTCAACACTTTATCACGTTTTAATTTAACAAGGGGAAGGTGGGGGGGTTACAGCTGGGATTGGAAATCTCTTAACACGACTGTCCAAGACCAGAACCTCTGCGGTTCTTRTATAAAAGTACACAGTGGAGGAAGTTCAGAGTTTATTTATTTATTTAAATCATGAATTGAAATATGAGTACAAAACAACAAGTCATCCAATATTGAAAATCCAATAAAAAGAAATGAAAAATTAAATAAACAATGATTCATACAAAATCAAAATGTCAATTAAAGCAAAACTAAGTTAAAACTAAGTTTAAAAGAAATCATGAATGAAAAGGAGCAGAAAGAAGTATAAACTTATATCTGCCCCTACTCGCAAAATAAAATCAACCACCAACTCAAAAGTTCACCATCAGCATACGGCGAAAGTAAACACAAAATTACAAAAAAATTCAACACACAAAATTACAACAAAACATTACTTTAGACAATATTGTAATGCTTCATCAAAGTAATTTTCAATTTTTTTAAATAGGCTACAAAAAAAAAAGATTTTGACTGTTTTATCCCATGCTGTTTAACAACTTTACCTAATGGAAGCATATATAAAGCAAAGAGGACTGGTCCAAGCACTGAACCCTGAGGAACTCAGCACCTTGTGAAATCCTTTTCTGTGAAAGGCGCTATATAAATAAACTTTTACTCACTTTACTTACTTACTTACCAGTGAGTTTTACAGAATATACAAAGCCTTTTTATTTAATTTATTTAGTTTATGCAAATTATGTGTTGAAAAGTACTTGAAGTTTAAAAACTGACTAGATAAGAAACTTTAACAGAACTGTTTGCTAGTGTCTTTGAAGGCCAAAATGTTAYTGTAAAACTTTGCCTTTAATTTGTTCCTAATTTCTTTAAAATCACTTAATTCCACAGAACCGGAAAGGTTTTGGCTGCATTGGTGTGTAGCGGTTCGCACAATAAGAAGGTCTCAGCTCTTTCTGCATGYGTGGGTTTTCTCTGGGTGCTCCGGTTTCCTCCCCAAGCCCTGACATGTGTGTTAAGGCTGTGTGTGTGTCTTTATGTTGGGGCTGTGATGGACTGTCCAGGTGTCCCTCCCCACCTGATGACTGCAGCCCTCCTTCACAACGTTAAACAGGATAAAGTGGGTGAATGTGGGACGTGCACGTCAGCCGATTTAAGGGAGCAGAGTGTTTAAAATGGGTGTTTATGTCTGCCATAAATAAAATAAAATGCAAATTTCTGACGTTGTTTTGGCAGTTTCACAGCAGACAACGTCTAAATTATTTGGCGCTGAAGTTAGACAAGCGTTTCTAAATACAGTGTGAGTCAAAAGTCTCAGGACACCCTTTTATTTCAGAAAAGAAAGGGAAAATGAAATAAATAACCCAGTATCTTTTCGGTAGGGGTTCAACAATACATGTACCCATTTCGAACCGTATTGAACAGTGCTTTAGGTTCAATACACACTTGGTATCGAACAATACAGATTTTTAAAATTTACTTTATCAACTTGTCTTCTGAAGATGCTCTGTGTTGAAGGATCAGTGGATCTGTGTTCGACTCCCACCTAGGCTGCATTTTTGAGCACAGAGCCACTGAGAAACTTGCTGTTTCAGCAACATTTAATTTAAAAACTGTACTTTTGAGGTTAAACAAATGTTCATAATTAATATAAATAAATTACAAGTTAAAAGGGGCATGGAAATTTCTCTTTTTTGTATCGAACCGAAACGAATCGTGAATTTTCTGTATCGTNAGCAGACAACGTCTAAATTATTTGGCGCTGAAGTTAGACAAGCGTTTCTAAATACAGTGTGAGTCAAAAGTCTCAGGACATCCTTTTATTTCAGAAAGGAAAGGGAAAATGAAATAAATAACCCAGTATCTTTTCGGTAGGGGTTCAACAATACATGTACCCATTTCGAACCGTATCGGACAGTGCTTTAGGTTCAATACACACTTGGTATTGAACAATACAGATTTTTAAAATTTACTTTATCAACGTCCTCTGAAGATGCCCTGTGTTGAAGGATCAGTGGAACTGTGTTGGACTACTCCACCTAGGCTGCATTTTTGAGCACAGAGCCACTGAGAAACTTGCTGTTTCAGCAATATTTAATTTAAAAACTATACTTTTGAGGTTAAACAAATGTTCAAAATTAATTTAAATAAATTACAAGTTAAAAGGGGCATGGAAATTTCTCTTTTTTGTATCGAACCGAACCGAATCGTGAATTTTCTGTATCTTTGCACCCTTAATTTTTGGATACGTCCAGAACATGGCCGCCATCTAGAGATGGGATGAATGGCTCTTCGAAGGGATCCATAGCTTGACGAGACGTTTGTTTCATAGAGCCATTCAACTGATTGGGTTGGCTATACAAACCTTTATTTTTACAGGTAAGTCAAGTGAGAACCAATTCTCATTTTCAATGACTACCTGGTCAAGGAGCAGCAATACAACACAAAATGTTWGAGAACAATGATAAAACTAAGACACGACACAAACTGCATAAATATAACACTTGAAACAAGGGGAAAACAAAGAAACTAAAAGCAGGCATGATGTGTATTGTAGATAGGGATCTATAGATAGGGGTGACCACAACTGACCCAGCTGTGCTTTATGTGGTGCTGGCCCATGCATGGATCACCTCTGGTAAACCACATCTGGGCCACGAACGGTTCATCATTCTTTGCCGTATTAGTGTTTGTGCTTTGTGTGGGCCAATGGGTGTGTTTCTGAGGTGTCCCCTCCAATAGCCTGTAGGTTGTGCTTCAACGCCACACTTTTTCCTATTTTTTATTTTTTTACTTTTCCTTCGTATGGAATCTTGGGTCTAGCGCTTGTCAAACTGCGACTCCACCGCCTTGCCTGTTTTCCATGAAGAAGTGAAGTCGGAGCAATTGTGTTTGTGGGTAAGGAAGAAAAAAAATTAAGATATTACGAGGAATAAGAAAAAAATAAAACTACAAATGGCTCTTTATTCTCTGCAACACAAATCCTATTGAAGAAAGTTTTATAAATGATTAACTGAATGTTAGAGGCAGTTATTCTTTCTGATCATTGTAAGTAAGGTTAAAGCAGAGAAAGGGTTAGTGTGTGTCTTATCTTGTGTTCTTTCTTTTAGCCTAAACAAAAATGAGTTATGTTCTACGTCTGACGTAAAAGGTATCACCTCCAGGGGTGAAACCAGGAAGAGATGTACATAAAGTCAATAATTATGATAGTAGGAATGAGTTGTTAGTGTTTTGCAGAGTGTCTGCTCAGAGCAGGCTGCTGTGTTTTGGTTTGATTTCAGCCCAAGGTCGCTGAGGCCTGTGCTGAGTGCTGCACTGTGAGTCTGACTGGGAGTCAGAAGACTGAGAATAAAGTTTTTAAGGAGAAAACCAGTGGATTCCTGTTTATTCAAACATACCATTTTGAACAACGCATTTTTTCAACACTTTTTTTCATTTAAATAGAACAACTCAGACCAAGAACGTCACATCTCTACCATTTTGTAACAAATTCATCTTTTTTCCAAAGGAGTTCATGTAATACATCAGTGAAGGCCAGAATCGTCCCAGTAATGGATCGCTGCAATCAGACATACAAAATCTCTTGGGGTCCAATGAAATTTTTGATTTTGATTCAGTATTGCAGCTTTTTTCCAGATGGCAGCCATGTTTTGGACATTGCCTAAAAGATACGCMTCCCTCATCCATTACTTGTTGGGGTATTCAGATATTTCATTTTCCTGTTTGTCTCTGACAGAAAAGGGTGTCCTGAGTCTTTTGACTCACCCTGTATATTACATTTAAAACATTCATTCTGGACATAAAGGGAGAGGAAGTTAGTCTTAGTTTGCCCAGGCAATATAAAACTTAAAGGTAAATAAACAAAACACTTTCTTTTTTGTTGTTTTTAAGTCTAATTGCTGAAGGTAAAAGAATCATTACTGAGTATCAATATTAAATCCTGGAACGTGATGAAAAACAAAGCGTTTCACTTGATTTGTGTTCAAATTTGGAACTTGAACTGAATGCTTTACAAGTTCTGCCAAGATTCAGGAGTTGTCTGATTATTCTGCCTGTGCATCCAAGACACAACTAAATGTAGTAATTTCATATTAGAACATACTCAGTTTGCCGTTCCTCGTGTTGACAGCAGCACTTTTTCCCTCCAGYGAGCTGGGGTTGTGAGCAGGACCAGCGATACCCTGCATTTACCAGATTAAAGCAGAAATACGGCTGCGGCGCATATTTATAGCCTTCAGTAACACCACATTTTGAATTCTGTCTTTCAGAATCAATTTCGAGGTTTCAACACGATCAAGGGATAAATGTGAGTGTGGTGGTGGGGGGGGGTCGGTGTGGAAAAAATGAGCTGTATTTTTCACTCAGATTTCACTGCAGATGTAATTATTGGTCACAAAGAAACCAGCGAGGGTTGTGAAGATCAATAAAGTTTAATGAACTTTTTTGTTTTGTTTTCATTTTGCCTACAACAGAATGGCTTGGATGTATCGGTCAGGCAGACAGGGCTGGATTTGAAGTGGTGACATGAATGGACGAACAAGTCAGCCTTTGTTAAAAAAAAAAACCTTTGGTATCAGAGAGGAGAGAGAAGCCATTGTGCAGCAGAAAAGCCTCCTTATGGTTCATGTCCTCAGATYGTAATGGATCCTCAACTCCAATTTTACACACGCAGCTCAGTCCAGCTAACAGCGTGTGGATTTCACCCAGTCTGGTTACTGGAAACGAAGCAGCTTAGTTCGTTTTAAACACCTGTCAGTCACCCCTGAACAGGAAGAGGAGGGACACTAGCGCAGACCACATCCCAAATTATTATGCAAAATGTATTTAGGTGTCATAAAGATTATTTTGTTGTTTGTTTTTCAATAAAACTCAAAGATGGTATTGTGTCTTTGGGTTTTAGATCCCTGAAATCAATCTCAAGGCACCTGTGATGATTAGCTTCCCAGAGGAGCCCAATTAAAGGAAAAACTACAAAAGGAGGACATTATACATTATAAAGCTGACCACCATTTTGTTGTTTTTAGGCCCGATTCATGGGGAGAGAGCTGATTGGCCCTTTTAAGGTCCCTGATCATTCGGACCATTTTCTTCTATGGTACCAAAAGAATCACGCTTTCCTTCCTTAAAATCATCATGTATCATCAATGCACCATCTCAGGCTGCAAGGAATACCTCTGCAGCATGGGCTCCTATAAAAGGAGAGAAACTCATTGTCTGGCCCACCTCCCCCTTACTGAGAACCTTTGGAGCCTCAAGCTAATCAGGAATAAGGATGAGAGGCTGCAAACAGCAGCTCTGAGAGGCCATTCTGACATCCTGCAAAGATATTCAAGCATTAACTCCCCAAAAYCTACAGTTCAATGGRTCCTATGTTAAAATCATGTAACTTGACCTGTCCTTTTTAAATGCAAATTGAACTAATGACTGTATTTAGTTCTTCACACCATATAAAATGTTTTATGCATAATAACTTGGAACAGTGCATATAAGTTTAGTTATTAAAAATAGTTATTGGGAGTTTTTTTAGTACCATTCTACTGAGAACTTTAAAGTTATGCTGTCATTTGCATGAACTATTTAGGAAAAGAGAAAAAGTGTATTTTGCATAATAATTTGGAACACKGTGTCTGTTTTTCAGCCAGAGTTTCCCAGATTTCATGAAAAACGTGATGTTTATTGAGACCATGTGACAGTTTACAACTTGACTGAGAGGCTGGCGAAGCAGCTCAGATAATAACCACTTTAAACCAAATGCAGACTTAAAAAAAGAAAAAAACATACGGTGAAACGTCAACAATCATTATGGAACAAAGTGAACACAAAATAACCACAGTGCAAAACAAAGATTTGGGTTTTTCCCTTCTTTTTTTTTTCTTTTTAAATTGCAGCAAACTTCATTTTATTTTTTCAAAAAAAAAAGAGAAACAAAGTGATCTAGAAAAAGATTGAATTCACAGTTCTCACTTTTTACAGATGTTTTTGTGGTTCTTTATAGGCACCAGGAATTATAACTTTTTTTTTTCCAGAGCAGCAAATAGATCTTTGGTCCAACACGGGATTTAAGAAAAAAGTATGAAAATAACCAATAATAATCAATCAATGTTGTTCAAAACAGTTTTTGTGTGAAATATATAAAGTTTTTTTAAAGACTTTTAATACTTAAATAAGATATTAAAGCTACATCTCAGAAATGACCAGCAATCTTTCAGATGTTCAAGACAAAAACGGGAGATTTTCAGTGCGTTCAATTTTTACGCAGAAGTTGGATTTTTCTCGTTCCAAGTCAGAAAAAACAACCGGAGCGCAGAGGGATTCTCACTGGCCCTGGCTTCAAAATCCAACATGGCTGCAGGTCTGGTGATAGCTATAGTGCTGAGCCATTATTTGCACTTCTGTCAACTTGAATTCCAGTAAATCTGTTGTATGCAGAATGAATGAACTTGTTGCTACAGTGTTTGAATGCAAAAATGTGGCAGAATAAATCACTGACTTGAGTTGCTAATATTAGCCCSGCCATTGAGCAACAATTAGCGCTTGATTTCTGACTTGCAACGCTTGAACCGTGGGACATAATCCCCCAGATTCCTGCTCCAACTTCCGAGGTAAATGAAGCGCARTTATTTGTGTCTGTTCAATCAGATGCACAGCAGTACAGGATTGTTTTAAGTCAAGTCACATTTGGCAAATTTYACTCCTCTGATTTAAGTCCGCCTCCTTGGAAAAAGCGGCGCGGCCGCGGCTCAGCTGCAGGGCAGCCACGTCTGATACGAGCTACTGCACTGCGTGATCTGCGGCGGCTGCACGTGCGCGATGTAATAATTGCTGAAGTTGATGTCCTGCACGTAAGGTGCCGGCTGGTAGTAGCACGTGACGTTGGTCACAGTGGGGATGGCGTTCTGTTCGGCCAGCACCTTCAGCGCCAGCATGGAGATGAGGCTGAGGGTCTGGCGCCGCTCGTGGCCCATTAGACACACGGTGCTCTCGTTCACCACTTGGTGCAGAGTCAGCAAGCACTCGTAGCGTTTGTGCTCCATGCCGGCGAAGTGGTTCTGCAGGTAGGCCTCCAGCTTCCTCTGCTGCTCGCCGAGGTCGGGGAAGTCGATGAAGAAGCGCGAGCACATGTAGCGCTGCATCAGCTTCATGTCCGCTTCCGAGGAGGGCGTGAAGCCCCGCGCCAGCAGGTGGCAGTACTTCAACAAGCCGCCGCCTCGGATTTCCTCGGGGCTGCGTGTGGCTATGGTCCTCTGACACAGGTGGTCCATGGCTTCCTGRAAGTCTCCGTACACGCTCTCCCCGATCACCGTAGGGTGGAAGCTCTCGGACATGGGCGTCTCCGAGCACCGGTCGAACAAAAGCAGCGAGTCGAGGCATATCTGGAASGAGTCCACGCTGAATTCAAACTGCCGCCGCAGAGAGTCCACGAACTTCAGCTCCACGTTCTTGCCCGTGTTGTTGGACAGCGAGATGAGGCTCCAGCGGTCTGTGTCGTTGCAGACTTTCACCAGTTTCTGAACGTACGCCTCTTTGAGGGTCAGCGCCGTGATGCGCTCCTTACAGACTCCGGCGGGCAAGAAGTCCAACAGGCAGTCCAGAACGACATCTTTCACCAGACGGAAAGCCTGGTCGTCTTTTAGAGACACGCCGAAGATCAGGTCGAGGTCCTTGTAGCCCAGCCCATTGTCCTGATGAAGCACATGGCTGGCAGCAGAACCATTCAGCCTCACGTCCTTAACGCACACTCCTCTCTCCCCCAGTCTCGCTCGCACCACCTGGACAAACAACATACACGTTACTCATAAAAGACAGGATTCATGTAGCGTATTTTAAAGAAAATACTCGTTCACCTGCTTCTAGAAAGACATTTCAAATAAACCCTACAAGTGGAAATCAAGAAATTGTGATGGTTTGATCAATATCATCTTAAAAATCCATTTCTTCACCACCAACCTTAAAAGAATTGTTTAAAACAACTGAGTAGAGACAGAAAGTCCATCTTCCCCTGGGTCAAACTGTCTTGTCAAAGTCATACAGATAAGAGATTAAATCCTAACCTGTGACCAAAACACAAGTTAGATTGTCGCAGGATGAAAGCCGTCCAAAAACRACCAAAACTTGTTGATATATCTGAGGATTATGCAACTTCCCAAAGTGGATTTAAACAACTAATGAAGAGAGTGACATTTAGTGCCTGAACTGATAAGTGCTACAACAAATGCAATGGTTTGTCTTGACAAAGTCTACAGAATTTTTTTTTTTCAATCTGATTTCTCAAAACGTATGTAGGCCTAATGACACAAAGAGAAAAAACTGAATTTAAATAGATAAAAAATTATG
>NW_013952579.1:850263-854560 GCF_001266775.1 Austrofundulus limnaeus | reverse complement strand
ATTTTATTTTCTGGTAAAGAAAATTACAACAACGGTTTGGACCTTTTCAAATGTGGGTTTGTGGAAAAGTTACACACAATAAATAACTTACCGCTTAGAAAAAGTTTGTTCCTGACCAGATTGATGAGCTAACAGCTAGTCAGAGTGAGACTAACATGGACGGCTGCTTCTACAACATATTACATCACTATAGAGCTGCATGATGAGCATCATCATCACAATGTATGTGTGCCCAATAGTCCCACTGCAGGTCCTGCAATGTAGGCGGCAAATTACATCAAGGTGATATCTAGGGACCAAACCACTAAACGGTTGTGTGTTATTGGCTTTTATTTTTGACATGTTGCTTCCATCATGTCAAAACTAAAATTAATGGCAACGTTTTTGGAAGAAGTGTTGCCGGCGAGTTGTCGAGCTGTGGAGGAAGACARCGAGGGTCTTGATGAAAACGAGGAAGATGAGCAAATTCCCAGAGAACGGGAGGAATAGAGGTAAAACACAGTTAGCATGAATTCTAATATTAAAGCGTGACAGAAACAAGAGACTAAGAYAGAYACTGAGGCAACACGTTACCGGTGCAAGTTTATCATCATGGCAGCAAAACTTAGAGTTATTCATTGAAAAATCCTGTAATTATCGAAAAATGGCAAAGTTATTTTCAGTGTCGTGCAGCCCTACAGGTTCTTCGCTTATTTGCAAGGACAAATAGMGGCAGCAGCACCTGCGTTAGCCGTTTGGGTGCTTAACTGAGGTGTTAAAGTGTATAAAACAACTTTTGCACAAAACTCTMCGAAATTTCTACTGTTCTTAAACCTCTGGCTAGCCGTTAGCTTGTCAATCCGGTTAGCATTAAAATAGGGCTGTCGATTAATAGTTTTAATCTGATTAACCCCAAAGTAGCTGTGWATTAGTCACGATTAATCTTAAATTTAATATACATTTCTATTGCATATTGATAAAATAAATTACTTGAGTTATTAATTAGTTTTAAATGTTTTTACTTTGAAAACAAAATTAATGCTTAGACATGATTTTTTGAATTTACAACAGGACCTAAAAAATGCTCCAAACATATTTGAGTCAGTTAAATTTTGTGCAGAATAATGAGGTTAAAACAAGAATTCAAGGATTTTCATTCCAAATGAGTACATGAGGAATGAAAGATAGATACAGTACATGAGGAATGAAAGATAGATACTAAGGTCACAGTTGTCAGCAAAACATAAATACATAAAATAAGCCATAAGAAGACAAAAAGAAAAAAACTGTACATAATGTGTTACACATGAAGTTTTTATTTATTTTATTTATTTAACCTTTTTTTATCCAGGTAAACTGTTTGAGAACCACTTCTCATTTACAAACATGACCTGGCATGCACTGAGTGCATTGCAATATACAAACCTACATATTCAGCCAGAGTGAAGTGATTGCAAATTTTAATCGCGATTAAAATTTTTAATCTATGCCCATGCAGCTCTAAAATGAATCAGAGTTAACTCGATTAATTTCACAGCCCTACATTAAAACTTATTTCTCCAAAACTGAGGTCACCCAAAGAGCCATCCACGACAGGTAAGACCTTAATTGCTCATAATCTTTTTAACAGAACCCATTTTCAATCCAATTTGAAGCATCCCTTTGTAGCTATAATCCAGCAGGAAAGCCCGTTGAAGTAATTTAGAACTTCCAGAGCAAGCTTGATGCTGAACAATGCATGTGTCACGTACGTACGCCTTCTGGTCAGATCTTAGATAAATAAATAAATAAATAAATAAATTGACTGCGGTCAGATAACTGAACCATTGGCACCTGCTGCACAAATGGAGCTGCTCTGCACTCAAACGCGGTCCTAAATCCCCCACGGTACTGACCTGTCAGATTAGTGCTGGTTAACTCTCTCTCCCATGGTGATCAGATAACATGACGGCTCTATTTATACATAGTAGGTCAGGCTGCAGACAAACAGTGAATAACAAGGCAACACACACAAACACACCACCTCCAGGAGGGGTGGAAAGGTTGCCATCTTTTAGCCATAAAGTGAAGCTGATTGGGTTCAAACTCCAATCAGAAGCTATGATTCTGCTTGTTTTTTTTTTTTTCTTTCCTCTGCTCCTGTTCTGATACCTCAGATCAGACTCACTCYTCAGCGTTACAAGCTTGAACACAGGTGAGTGGTTGAGCCCCCACTAGTCCTGCCCCTGGAAGTACAACGAATTAACCTGATGGCTCGGCGTCAAATCCTACCGTAAAACAAGATTTCAGACATTACTCTGGTTCTTTTCTTTTATATATAAAAAGAAAAACTCAAGTGGTGTGACAAAACGTCTGAGTAAGAAATCGAAAGCAGCTGCTGTTGTTCTCCTGACCCCACAGTGACACAGCTGGAACTGCCTGGACTCAGTGCGGACGCTCTGCAGCGGGACAAAGGTCCACCGTGTCCTTCATGTCTCCTGGGTAGCATCATCCTCCCCAGTCAAATGCATTCCCAAATGACAAATCTATGCAGCAGATGGTAAAAAAATAAATAAATAAATAAATAATAATCAGAGCAAAAACAAAATTACACAGGGATTCCACAAATCCAGAGGAAAAATACGCGTCCCACTCCCCACACGCACTTGGAAATCTAAACCCCCCAATTGAAGCCTCCCCGCACGTTCAATGGACCATTCATCTTTCCACAACCGCAAGCATGAAAGGTCTGGGCCTCCAGGAGCTCCTCTGGACCATCTGAATGTGTCAGAGTTGGGGGATGAGACCAAAAAGATGATCCTGCTCGGTTTGAAACTTGAACCCTGTTCTTTCCACTTAGATCTAAACCAGCAGGGAGAGGACAGAGTGGGGAGGGGGGGTATGATCAAGAAAAAGTACTGTGGCTTATATCTGGATCTATGGACTTTTTATTTAATAAGCAAATCCAGCAGACTAACCAGCATTTCTATTCTGAATAAGTAATATTTTGATATCCATCAGTAAACTGCATTTTATTTGACCAAGTTGTTAGAAAATATTGTAAGATAATGAAATGCTTGACAATGAGGAAAGAGAAGAAATATTCCAGGGAAAATTAAAACTAGTGACACATGGACCACCAGGGGTCGCTGCTCAGCTCTAAAACTCAAAGTTCAAGTATTTCATTTGACTTTAGGAGTATTTAAGAGAAAATAAGTTTTGCAAAACTTTTTAAAGTGCAAAAAAAAGTGTCTTAATTTGTGTGATCTACAGTAAAATAAARGTTTTTCTCACTCTGTGAGCTCAGATTTAGTGTGAGAGAGAGAGGGTTAATACCTGGACTATCTGACGGGGCTGCACGGACAGAGTGGGGAAGTTCCCCCGGCCGTGGATGGGCACAGCCTCCCCCAGGATCGAGTCCAAACGCCGCACCTGATCCCACGACAGCACACAGAACCTCTGACTCTGATCCGGAGCAGCAGACATGATAATAACCCGCTCCAACTCAAGAAGAATCGAACAGCAAAAAATAGAAAACGTAAAGAAKTTTATCTTCCCTCTTCTTCAGAACTAAAACAAATATAATCCTCAGGAAGATTTCTGATGAATCTTGAAGTTAAAAAAAAAAAAGTCAGAAGAAAAAGTTTGCTCTGAGGGGAGTGGAGGTTCGGCCGGGATCAGCTGCTCTCTCCGGTCTGTGCGGCTGGAATCCGGTCGGTGTGCAGAGCTCCGATTCATAAGGAAGGTCCAAGGGGCTCCGAGGCTGCTCATTAGCATGCTGCCCTCTGATTGGCTGCTCAGTTTGGTCATTAACATCCTGCACGCAGGAAACTCCCTCCATGTGACGCACATGTCGGTTTCCACTCCTCTGCAGGCTGACTGGTTTCCCCTCGAGGCTTTATGGTCTTTAAAGGGAGCATTACCTCAGCTGCCTGCAGTCACATCAGAGRAGTGATGAATAAAAGTTACTGATAGCTGTGCAAACACACTCTACTTTACACTTTCATCTTTATTTTTGGGAGGAACCTTTGAAGTGATGTTCTATCAAATAATTATCAGTTGTTAATCTTATCATCTGGGYGTGGTTCAGCTAAACAGTTAATAGCAGAACTATTTTTTATGATTAAAGGCACAGTGTGTAGGATTTTATCAATTCTTTTAGCCAAAATTGAGATAATCACTAATGACAATAATAAAAAACATGTCTAATCATTGCAGACAAAGACCTTGTTTTATTATTTTTACCTTATAAAAAGCTGTTTATATCTCCATGGTCGCGGGTCCCCCGACCAAGGACAAACTGCGGTGGCAGCATCAAAATCGGTTTTAGTTGTAATAC
>NW_013952579.1:846353-849519 GCF_001266775.1 Austrofundulus limnaeus | reverse complement strand
GTTCAACAGAGGCCACGCCTCCAGCAAGAATCGCTTCTCTATAACCGAGAGTCCAGACCCTTGTATGAAGCAAAGCGAAGGACAAGGGGTCCTACGAGGTTAAATGTAAACAGTAAAGTGGATTTTATTTACACTGTCTGTGGGTATTTTTCCTCAGCAATCTTTGTTCCATTTTTGGAATAAAATTGTCCAAATTTTTCCTTTCAATTAGATCTAACTTAATATTTTCTTGTCTCTTGAGCTGTAAGATTGATTGTAATCAGTTTCAGTCTCTTTTTAGTAGACTTGCATGTTTTTTGTGACCTATTTGCACCATTACATGTCTCATTATTTTATATTCTTGTAGCCACACTTCTTATTTTTTATCATACCAGATGGTTTTTGATTGTTTTMTATGAAACAGGTTTTTATAGTTGTTAATATGTTGCTGTTTCTAATCCATAATTTAAATGGAAACCTCTTCAGATGTAGTGAAAAAAGRAAACCTACCCACACATTCAAACAATGACAAACGTCATTTACGTATGACTGTGTGCTCTCAGACAGCTCGCTCTCATGTTTCCACGTCCCTTCACGGATCCTGCACTGCCGTCATGTTTTTTTCCAGGCTGCTTCGTTATCAGTGGAGCGGGTAGTGTTTTTTATTTGTTTTGGTGCACACAGAGACGTGCTTCTGGCACATACGCACAATTGCTTTTAATGCCAAGTATTGCCAATCTGAGAAGGACTGTATAGATTATGTAATCTGGTGAAGTTTTAATCTGTTAGCTCCTCTTTCTTCATCCTGACTGGACTGTGGTCAGACTGTCTTTGTCTTTACACCTCGTCTTGTCCAGCGTGTTACGTGCATAAAAGCATTAAGTGTCCCTTAATGATGGACCTCAGTGAATCAGAGACATTACTCACAACAGCAGACATTACTCCCTCAGTGACTAAATGCTTTTTGGATTGTTTTTTTTTCCTCTGAATACTTAAAACAGCAAAACAATACAGGTGAAAACTTTTCCCATTTCCTCTTTTAGGACACGCCCCACCGGTCGTAACTGTCCAACCAACATGCTTGTGTACATCTGTAAAACGTTTATGAGCGAGCACAAGTTAATTTTATGATTGACCTGTTTTTTTAGTTACGCAGCAGTAAAATGAAGTCAGACGGAAAGACGAGCTCATACAGCCAGACACTTCATGTTTTTTTCCAAAACAAATGCATTTCAGTGTTCTTGTTGTCCAACAGAAGGCAGGGCTGGGAGTTAAACCTCCTGAGGGGTCAGGAGGGGTCGATCGGGCCGTGGATTTGGTCTCCGCAGAAGATCGCTTCCAGCCCTGTGATGTCAACACGGCCCCGTTCCCACAGCAACAGCATCAACGGTTTTCAGAAAGCCAGGCGGCGGCGTCTCCGGGCTGAGGTTCTCACCAAGTAGAAACGAGAAGCGTCTGCGTCACACACGGCTATAAATAACCAGCTCCCGTGGCAGCTGTGCATCCTCGGAGCCCAGCCAGTGTTTACCTGAATGTGAAACAGTCGGAGATGAGAGAAAAGGGGCGGCAGATAAATGCCAGTCCACTTGACATTCTCAGGTTCCCTCACAGCTCCGTGCCAAGAGGAAACCACCGGAGTTTGGTGGCAAACACGTTCACGAGAATGGAATAAAGCAGGCAACACAATTAAACCTAAAACAAAGGCAATAGACTGAACTCCCTGCTTCATTTTTACTAAACGGGACAGTTAAGACCTGTTAAAAAGGTCTAAACCTGTTGGCCTCTCCAACCTTTTTTTCCTTATGAGCTACTTTCATGAAATGAAATTGTCCAAGAGCTACTTTTTGCAACATTTAATCTTAAATTTAAACTCAACCCATTGGAATAAGCTTGTTTTGTTTGAACATACACAAAAAACATTGTCTTCAACTCACATGAAACCACCACAAAGAACACTGAATTTACATGAATGGGCTTTTTGTGTGTATCCATTCATATTATGGTGTATTTCACACTACGAACTCGGGGTTTAACCGGGACAGATTTGTGTTAGATTTGTGCACAAATGTCGGCTGACGGGTCTCTGACTTTTTTCCCCATCATAGACTCCAGCAGGAAGAAACCCCATGCAGTGACGTATGCTGCAGCATTAGGGTTCCCCCAGAAGTTCGGCACATTGTGTCTCAAGGAGCTGTGAAAAGTGTGTGCGAAAAAGTATGCCGAACAACCGTGCATCGTCTGGTCATCTGCCGTTCGACCATACTGATCCCTGGATTGTTTGATTGGCAACCAAGGGGGAGGGATATCTATGGACTGATTGGATATGAAAGTTTGTTTGGCCAGTGACAAATAAAAATGTGCTACTCCTAATTTTATAGAAGCACAAAAGAGCTACTTAAATGAGCTCATGAGCTACTGGTTGGAGACCCATGTTATTAAGGATGTATCCCACAAGGCTGAGAAGCGTATAAAGACATAAAAATAGTAGCAAAAACATTAAATACGTTTAGAACTGCAAATTAACTTTTAGAATTAATTTCACATATTTAGTGCTTAAATATACATCATGTGAATTAATTTTGTAAGAATTTTAAATTTAACCAACATGTAAGATGTCTCGGAGGCTCACAGGGTGGACGAGGTGAAGAAGAGGCTGTGAGTCAAATGCAGCCAGGTCCAGCTTTGTTCATGCGTGGTTCGTTTGCAGAGTGGGTCTCCTCTCTGCTCTGACTGCAGCCAGGGTTGCTGCACATGCAGTGGCGAATCTAGGATTGTTCTGCGTAAGGGGCCATCAAAGGGAAAAATATTCATGGAGGGCCCAAATATTTGTTCAACATCCTTGAACACAAATCCCCTGTAATAACTAGACACCGCATAGCGGTAACATAATGACCCCCGCACGCACAAATGCACCAGAACTCAGAAGTCTTTATTCCTAATAAATGTCATGCTGCTAGGTGCATCCAAAATCATAGTAGCTTGGGTGGAGGTCTTTTTTTTTTTCCCAGTTACAGGCTGAATCATTTCTACCTTCTCCTCTCTGTCAACGCTCTCTGTTTTCATTTAAAAGAGTCAATCGTCAGATATTGTTCAAGATTAACCTTCAGGGTGGATATAGCTCGCTAGCAGCCTCGCATCGAGGACCTATCCACGTCATCATTTACCCAGAATGCTTTGCGTGTAAATA
>NW_013952579.1:843642-846292 GCF_001266775.1 Austrofundulus limnaeus | reverse complement strand
GAGCTATGCTTGCTGGTACAAAGCACCGCCTGTTTGTACAAAGCTCCTCCCTGGAGCTCAGWCTGCAGCTGAGCTCCCACTCCACAGAGCGCCCCTCCCTCAAAGCATTGTTTGAAAACGTGCTGCAGTGGGAGTGTTGGAAACAGTAGGAAATACTTAAAGAGACAGAGGCCTATTTCAAGGTGTTTAGCTARACTATGGGTCTAATTTATTTTTGATACAGTATATGCAGCTTTTTCATAGCAACTGAAKGTAACATAGTTACTTGAACTATGTGGGAATCACATAATAACCCCTCTGTAAAACAAGGAGAAGACTTCTGTGARTTTGATTCATGATGGACTTTCCTGTTTGACTCGATAGCGCCATTAGTGTTTGGACATGGTACTGCATCCACCATCATTGTGCTCAGGCAAAGGACAGATGAGTGATAGGACAGAGGCACTTCAGGGAGCCAATCAGATTTCAGCTGGGGCTAATGCCTTTGTGGCCCCGCCCCTAGAACCACATGTTTGCGCTAGGCTTCAGTAAGTCGGACCTCTTGTCAGTTCTTATCTAGCAACAAATTCACTAAGATGACAACAGAGATCAACTTGTTTGAAACTTTTGAGAACTCCATTCTAAAAGAGGAGTTTATGTAAATATATTTTTTCAACCTTTCATCATTGTCACTTCAGTAATTCTGTTAGAAATRTAATATTCCAGCTGGAATTGCACCAGGCTGCAGAATTTAAGCTACATACATATATGTTACCTATAGGCTATAGGCTAGCAAATAACTACCTAATTTAATCTAAATGACTAGGGATGCAACAATACATGTACCCGTATCGAACCGTTCAATACAGTGCGTTAGGTTTAATACACACTTGTATCAAACAATACAGATTTTTTAAAATTTATTTTATCTGCTTGTCTTCTGACGATGCTCCTTGTTGAAGGATCAGTGGATCTGTGTTCGACTACTCCACCTAGGCTGCAGTGTCAAGCGCAGATCCTCTGAGAAACTTGCTGTTTTAGCAACGTTTAATTTAAAAACTGTATTTTGAGGTTAAACAAATGTTCGTAATTAATTTCAATAAATTACAGGTTAAAAAGAGCATGGAAATTTCTCCTTTTTTTGTACTGAAAAAACATTGAACCGTGAGACTAAAGTATTGAACCGAACCGAATCGTGAGTTTTCTGTATCGTTGCACCCCTATAAATAGCCGTGTGTTGTGAAACTGACAGGTTAGCCGTTAGCTTTCAGTCTGGTCAGATTATTCCGTCAAATCGAACTTTCTGCAACAAATAAGACATTAATTGTCCGACATTAACCCTGACACAAACAACCTGAACTGACAGCTTTAAGGCCCACTCACTTCAGGTTTTGTCCATTTAAACCTGTATGACAGTTTCTGTTTATCCCTTCAGTTAACATCCTGCTGGAGCTAAGACAACTAAGACTGTGAGGCTTGTAGGCGTAGGGAGGTGCACGGTATTTAAACACACCTTAAATAAACGTTACTCGAATCCAACAGTCGTGAGCATGAACAAACAAAATGTAACAATCTATCTTGAGTAAATAATATTAATTTCATTTAATAAACACGTATCAAAGAACACTTCCTGTTTGTGTTCCGAGACTGGAACAGATAAAGTAACTTGTATGCATCATGCAGTTATTATTTTTTCTGTCTCTTTCCAATAAGCAGTGAGTTAGAAGAACAGCAACACCGTCTCCGGACGTCACGGCATGTCGTAAAAAGCGTGGCTGAAACGGAGTGTTGCCAAACAACAAGCACTTAGCTGTCAGAACGATGAGACTGTGTGAAGACAGATAACACACCGTCTGTCACACTGGAACAGGACTCGTTTTTTTCTTACACATCTGTCAAGTCTCCTGCAATCTCAGTGACTGGTTTCACCTGAAAATAAGACTTCTTTTATTTGACATAGTCAAACAAGCACACTGAATGTTTGCTATAATTAAAATGTGTCATGTGTAACTTCGGAGCAGTTGCTAAAACACTGATGCAGCTGCTGCCGTGGAAGAATTAAAGATTCCACCGTGAAAAGTGAACCTGTGTTTGTCTGACTTTCAGCAAAGGATCTCATGAACCACTGGATGGATTTTTAGGACTCCATCTTTACATCTGATTAACTTTTAAAGTAAGCCTGATTTTAGATGTGTAAAGATCAGCAGAGTTAACACTTTTTATAATAATTACGTTTAAAATAATATGCTTTTATTTTGATAACTTCCTCTGTAACCAGAAGTATTAGGGCTTAGCTTGAGATAAAAAAAAAATTAGACAGAAATAAAACTTAATAGAGTTAATGGCAACACAAATAGTCATGGAAAAGGTTGAAAGACAACTCAAGTTTAGCTTCAGTTGATAGGGGAACAAGGTTTGTAACTAATTTTATTATTTTTGAGTTGCTTGAAATGTTTATGATTATATTAATGGGAAAAATGTTCAGTGTAATGATCTGTGCATATTATTAGATGGTGAAACGTTTGTAAATATTATGATTTGTTCTTATAGCTCTTACATTAATTGATGACATGGATGGCTTCAATTAAATCATTTAACCATCAGTACTGGCCTTCTTGGTATTGACTGGAAGCTACAAGATTATGGAGAGCCCTGTCATTCAAAGTACAAT
>NW_013952579.1:837175-843117 GCF_001266775.1 Austrofundulus limnaeus | reverse complement strand
ATTGTATTTTGATTCAAAGGGCTCTCCATACAAGATGGCCTCCACAAATAGTCAAAAAAAAGCCAACATGTAAATGTCTGTAACCGTGTTACTCTAATATTTCACGTGGTTTTAGCTGAGATAAACTCCCAACTCATACTCCAAGTGCAAATGACAGCACTAAACCTTTATTTAAAACGTTGTCATTAACTGTTGGAGTCAAACATGTTTGTTTGTTCGTAAATCATTTCCTTAACCCCCAGATAGATTTTATTGGAAGTAGACAGTTATTGACAAAYGTGCATCAACAGCTGATTGACCTTTAGAGTCGATATCAAGTCAAGATGGTCGCCACAACCATCTAACACAAAAAGTGTCATCATTTGGTCAGTTTGACAGATAAAATTTGGTGTAGTAGTAGCTGAGAGTGATTCCTAACAAACGCACCAACTGCTACCATTTGCACAATACATTTGATTAAAACATTATTGGCTCCAACTGTGTCTGTCTGTTAGCAAAATATCTTCTGAACCACCAGACAGATTTTCATGAAACTCTCAGAAATGGCCTCCACAGTTTAATGAGCTTAACAAACACAAAAAATGCTAAAACTTTGTCAAATTTACAAATGTTGAGCTGAAAATAATTGTGACCTGAGAGTCATTCACAGTGCAAAAYCTGAGCACTAGCTTCGCAAGGCGCTGGGCCATACTCGTTCCGTCAGRGAACACTACGATTTCACAAACAATGATTTAACGCATTGTGCATTTTCATGCTCAGACTACGAGCAGTGAGAACTATAAACATTACAGGTCCAACCTGCAAAAGAAAACAAAAACAAAAAAGTGAGAAAAAGGTGATAAGAGTGTGTTTACTTCTCTGGACTGCTCCAGACAAATCTATGGTTACAAGATTACGCAAGCAGCCGTGCCACTGACGTCAGAATCCCTTCACTGCCTGCTTGATTTATTACAGTAGTGCCACGGAGAACCGATAAGTGAGGTGCTGGAAAAGAAACGAGCGCACCAAAACACGGCAAGTGGCATCAAGTGGCAGATGTGCTGTTGTGAACGCATGCACCTCTCAAACAAGCACATCTGTGTGGAACTATCATGCTGTGTTGATTTTTTTTTAAAAAAAAGCCGTCTCAGACCTAAAATCTCAACTGTTTCCACAAACTGAGTTGTAAATGTTTCTGAATCAATCGAAGAATAATTTTGATTCACCGGACAGAATCGAATCTCGTGCAGGTTCCCCGTTGGTCCCAGCTGTAACTGCGGAGAACAGAGTTTGTTGCGTAGCTGGAGTRCTCGAAAGTTCAACGGTCAAATATAGACTTATGGATTATGAAAAGCTCATCTCAGTTTACTGCCTGAACGGGAGCAGGAAGAAACACTAGAGTGAAATGTTTAAAGGGAACTCCGACTAGTTGTGACATAAGACATTTTTGATAATTATTAACTTCAACTATAGAAAGACTAAAAATACTGCGGGATGTTTAGTTTTTATAAACAAAAAATTTATATTGTCACGGATATCCCCGTTATTTACTTTGTAAACAATTCTGGGTAAATGATGACACTTGTTAGGTTTCTATCCATCTTGAACATTAATTTTGTATAATGTCTGACTGACTATCAGCCCTTAAAGGATCCCTGTAAAGGTATCAAAATCTGTGATGAAATAAGGGATAAAAACAGATTACGTTTTCTTCAGAAGACTTCTCTGGGTTTTAAACAGGAATTTAAAAAGAAGCTGTCTTTTTTTGCTTTTTTTTTCCCTTTTTTTTGGTTGTTTTCAGATCTTTTTCCAAACACGTGTCCATCTCCACACGTGATTTCTTTCCACCTATAGAGAAGCTGTTTAAGGGGAACTGTATAGGTCCGGTAATAAAAACACCCGCAATTCCTTTTGCATGCCTGGAGCTTAAACCATACTGACTTCTCTCAACCACCCTTTTCAAACACACGTTTAAAAAAGTGGGGTAAAAAAAATAAAAGAAAAACAACCTGTTGCTTCACTTCTCAGGTTTCACATCAAATCAGCCCAGAAACTATCCTGCAAGACTGTAGGAACAAACTGACAGCTGCTTACAATGTGCAGATACCGCTGAAATAACAAATCAAACCATACCAGCAGGGGGAAAAAAAAATCAGCCTGTTCTGTAATTTCCTCAGCACATGTGTTCTGCTGTGGATATTTTAATGCTAGAATCAAGCAGGGGAAGAAAAAGAACTGGCTGCGTTCAGTCTCCGGAGCATTTACCAGAAGTGAGGGGGAAGGAGGGCCTTTTTAGCAAAATGAAGTTTGATTTTATTCCCAGAAATCCTGCATGACACCTCATTTCCAGTAGCTGATAGTTGCACAAAGTTTGATACGGACATACAAGCAGAAAAAAGTAAGAACTCACTGGACACCCACATGGTTTAACAGGAAATACGGTTCTGTATGTTGAAGCGATGCAGCTGTTGTGTAACTGATGCCTTTTGACATCTGATTACAACAATTTTATCCAGCAATTCTAAAAAAAAAAAAAAACTCTCTCAGCAGCACCACTTCCCACCTGGAGGGAATCCCATCTCAGCAAATAGCCAGCTGGATGTTTCACAAGCAGCCAAAAACTTTTCCAGCTAGGAGGAGGAAAAGAAAAAAAAGGTACTTGATTAGGAGGTGTTTATGAATCCTGACAAAATAAGCTTTTGAACAAAAACAAAGTTGGCTTGTTCGCTGTGATTTAAAAGACTGTGGAGGTTTTTTGGCTGACGGGCTGAGATTTATGAGGCTGCTGRAAGCAGAAAGTCGGCTGTTCTGCAGCACGTGTGGAGTCACAGACTGTGAAAGACTGAGCTCCAGATTTAACATCAACAAGGCTCTTCTTCTTTACATTCATCTCTTTATCTCTGTTTATCTGAAAGCAATCTTCATTTTAAATAACTTATTTGATGTCAGAATGTTAAGAAATTTGTCCCTTTTTTTACCTAATCTTTCAGATTATGAACAATTAACATCTCACCTGTTGTAGATAGCYCTTTGAATGACTTCTATTTGGAGAAAACATAGTTTAATTTGGACCACTGTTAAAAAAAAGTAGCTTTTGGCTGTCCTAAAACTTACTTAATGACATCATTGCCTAATTGAATAAAAGACAACACCACCATAAATGAGTTTAGAACTATAAATTAACTTTCCGTGGCTTCAGACCAACAAAGGTGTCCCAAAAAGAGACAGTTATTTTAGTTTATTGATTTATTCTAGAGAATTAAATTTTTTACATTTACACTCCAGCCAGCAGCAACATGTGTGATTCATGTGTTGGCTGTCTGACTGCAGCAGGGAGGGCCTGCTGCTCGAGGACTGGGCTGACATCGAGTGCTCAGGGAAAGGGGCCCGTGGCGGTGCCTGCTACTCATATATTTAACATTAAATACACAAACCAATACAGACATAACCTTCTATTTATCTTCTGCGCTCATTTGGTGAGTTTTTCAATGAGCTGTCAGGGATTCATTGATGCTCCTGTGGAGCGACGTGCTGAATGTAGRCGGGAAACAGAAGGATCAGTGTAAACAGTGGACTAAACTAGCATGGCTGGTTATAATTTAAYTGGCTCAATTGCATAACAACTTCACACAAGCTAACTTATAGMATCCAGTGGTGGGCACAGCTAACCAAAAAGTAAGCTGTGCGTAATGGGCTATCCGTTAGCTAAAAATATATACTAACTCTAAATCGCTTTACATGTAAAAAAAAAATTATAATAATTTGCGKAAGTGTTGTGGCTATTTGTTGAGATTTTATTTTATTATAAACCAGTTAGATACAGTATGTTTGTTAAAAAACAATAATATCAAACACGTTTGAGTTTATTGTGAAAAGACTTGGTGACAGTGTGTCTTGTATCTAAGTTTTTTTAAAGCCCTGTCACATTAGACAACTTATGAACATTTTAAAGACATCTACATTGAAGATGGAATTGGAAAAAAATCAACAGGAAGCTTATTTTCAGTGTGTACATAAGGTAATTTGAACAAATTGATCAAATATACAACTAGTATTAGCAATTTAGACATAAAACATGTTTCATAAATTGGCATAAGTTTTCTAGTGCGACAGGGCCTTTTTGGAAAAAAAATTGTAGTGATCTCACTTCTGGGGTAGAGGCTAAAAAGGGGAATGTGAGCACCATCTCAGTCGTCAAATAAAGTGACTTTAGGGCCGAGTATCTGTTTGACTCTTATGTCCTTTTCAGGGGGTTAAAACTAACAAGTTAAAAAATAACAGAAGCTAACAATAACAGCTAATTGCTAACCACAAAGACAACTGGCACTCAGTCTGTGTGATACGTCTTTAGCCCTATTCTGACGGGATTAGTTTTACCTAGGGACCCCATGTTATTTGTAATAATTACAGAGATTGTCTGTGTTGTTAATCCCGTGAGAATCTGCCATGTCAGTAATTTGTAAAGTAAAAATTTCCCCGCAAATTACCTACCATATTTCGCTGAACTCCGTGGTCCTGTGATAAAACTAATCCAATGTGAATAGGCATCTCTGTGATTTGGACAGGAATGGACTGAATCCCACATGTAATTAGGCGATTTTGGTTTTCTTGCATTTTTATTTACTTTTGGTGAAAAATGGCGGCTGGATTGGAGTGCACTGAAAACCTTTTCGGTCCCGGGCCGGAAAAACCCGACACATTACGTGCGCAATAAAAAAAAAAAGTCTGAAGAGCGGGAGCAAAATCAGATGCAAATGGTGGCTTACTTTACGGTAAGAATATGTTTTGTTTTGTTTTGTTTTTCTGTTTGTAGCCTTCTGGCTGATGCTGAGTGTAGAGCAGTGGCCGTACTGCAGTGCAGGTTTGCACTTTGGGTAGCTGGCACTCTTGCCAGCTGTGAAGGTGTTCATATGTCAACCCCTTTGGACGTTTACCTAATGAGCCTCAAAAATCTACAACTTTTGCTAAAAATCCGTACCACTCGTACCTGCGCGTGGGGATGGGGTGGGAGTCTGTCGGCCRTGGAGATGACAGTGCCTGCTGTAAGCAGGAGGAGAGCAGAAAAAGTGGAGAACTTGATGGTTTTTTGTTTTTAAAGTCCGTTCAATGCCGTGTTCAACTAAATAGACAACACTTAACCAGGCTTCAATGTCACATTTGGGAAACGTCTGTAAATTTCAGGAAAATCTCAGGCTTTGGTTATCCCGTGCGAATGCGCCACATAAAACACAGACGGGGGATAATTTATTTATTACACAGGGTCCCTAGGTAAAACTAATCCCGTCAGAACAGGGCTTTTGCCTCCTTTGAGCTGAAATCTGGTGGGACTGGTATAGACTATACCTAGTCTACATCTACCTATCTGTAACCGTGTTAGGGGATTTAAAGTGCCTGTGACATCATATTTTTGTAATAAATAGAAATTCCTTTTTGGAAAGATAACATTGATAACATATTGCAAAACTAGTTTTATGCTGTTGAGATGAATAGTTGTKGAGATATTTGCACRTGAAGAAACAGGAAGTGATGTCAAAGWGRAATGTCTGCATGTGAACAGAGCATCACTACAACTRTTRACRAGACAAACTGTAGAGAAGAATCTGTTGTTTTAGATCATTTTTAGTTTTTATCAGTAGGAGATGAAGAAGAGTCAAAGTTCAAAAAAATATTTCAATAAACAAAGACAATAGTTCTCTTTATTAAAGAGTTCCCCTTTGATGTCACTTCCTGTTTCATTTTAGCTGAAACAAGTTCAGATGAAAATATGCCAGTTATGTGTCAAAATAGGTGAAATCGTGTGTATTTTGCTAAATTTCTYAAATATAAAAGGTACAGTATTTTCCTTGACTTTTTGCAGTTGAAGAAATATTCATGTCACAGGCGCTAGAACTACCAGACTTCTGCCATTTGGCAGTTATACCTTTAAATCCCAAGGAACTGCCATATGGCAGATGTGAATAGCC
>NW_013952579.1:833298-836068 GCF_001266775.1 Austrofundulus limnaeus | reverse complement strand
CCCCTGAAAAGGACATCAAAGCTCTCTTTTCCACTTCCTCCATGTACATGTATACAGAAATATAAACTATGCCAATACGCCTATGTTCACTGTTACCTGGTACTGGCATATTTCAATTTAATGGCTGCACTCCAATCTAATGGCTGAAAAATTTTTAAAATCTAAAATAAAAATGGAACCCATCTCAGTTACCTCCATCGTGCACGTTTGTAATATTGTACTATAGTGAGAAAACATTATTCTTGTTTCACTCAGCATGTAGCCTTCAGATAGGCTATTTACTTTTGTGTAGTTTATTATATAAAGTTTATGTACTTTATTAACAAGTTTTCCTATGTCTGTAGTCATATTTCTCTTCATTATCAAAATAATACTAAAATAATAAGAAACTGACACAAAGACATTATTTGAACTATAATTCCAAAACATCTCAATTATGCCTCCTTTGTATAAATTTACATTGTTTTCAAACTGAAAAGAGGTGACATTTTGATTGGTCAAAATAGCTAAAGTTCAKATTTTTTAACCTTATTTTAAGTAATTTTGTCTTTTGAAAAACTGCCAATAGGTAAATATATTTTACATAAATTTATACAAAAAACAACCCACAGTTGCTTGAAAAAAATTACATTTTTTACTTAAACTTCCATAAAAACCTAAGTAAAATAATCTTATCAGGACATTTTGTCTTGTTTTAAGTCAAAATATCTCACCCCATTGGCAAACTTTTTTTTTCTTGACAAGTCAATATGACTCAAATTAAGATCAAATATCATTTTTTGAGCAATCTTAAAGGATGGGTTAAAATCAAGGGTTTTTTTCTTTTCCATCTGAGTCATCAACATCGTTCACACCATCACCCATCACACCCGTTTAGCATTACCTGGCAGTGGCTGCGTTTACATAACAAAAGGTGGCCTGATGGGTTGCAAACTACCCCCTGCACTGCCATTTGGCAGTCTCTGGTAGAAAAAGGAGTCRTTTGAAAAGGCTGGTAGTTCCAGTGAAAAACTTAATTTAGCAGAAGCTARCATGTTTGCTAACAACTTCATCAGTTCTGCTATCAGTCTGACTCAGTCACATTTAAATTATGTGATGTGAAAAAAACGTATCTCAGCAGAAGAAATCTGTATTGATAGCTGCAGTGTGAACATATCCTCAGTGAGATTTGACAGGAATACGTCTGGTCATGTCTTTACAGTGACTCAGCAGCACCCACTGTCTGACCTCTTTATCCCTCTGACTTTATTGCCATTGCTACATAAACCCAGGCCATGATCAAATGCTGTACATAGAGTTCAGTGACCTCTTTGGGTTATTGTTCAACTATCAACTGTACATGAGCAGCTCTCAGTGTAGTTCTGCTAACTACAGAAGGTCAGACAGCAACGTATCAATCTGCATCATGTGTATATGAAAGTATGTCTTTTACAAAATAGTTGTGATATTTTCCAGAGTCATTTAACATAAGTAAAACCTGCTGTTCAAACATCCTGTCTTCTGAGAGAAGATACTGCGTCAAGAATAGCTTCATTTCTCAGGCGCCGAAGCAACAAAGATCCCAGCAGGATTCATCTGAACAAAAGACRGGTTTTGTTCCAATATATTTAAAAATAATTCTTGAACATCTTGAAGAATTAAAAACACAAGGCTAAAAACAATAATTCACCTTTCACTACAAAATGCAATTATTGTAAATTTGACAGCAATTCCTGTGTTTTCACTTTTTTGGTATAGGGATGCTCATACTGGAAACCTACTGGATGTCATGGCTGGGGAAGTTGCACCAAGAAACGCAGGAAAAACTCAAAGGAAAAAAACAAAGATAAACAATTAAAAAAAGCTATTTGAAGAGAAACAGAAAATGAATGTAAAGTACAAAAATGCTGGAACTGAAAACCTTTATAGACAGAAGTTAATGACTCAAGTGAACACACCTGGACTAATTGATAACAGGGAACAGGTGAGAGTGGTTCAGTTTTTATTAGTTCTAGTATTAGATTTTTTTTATAGTTTGAATAAACATATTTGCAAATGCGTCCTCAAGCTTGTGATGTTCCTGTGAGTTAGCTAACCAACAGCTATTTGGTCACTAGTTAAAGCGCCCATTATAGCAACACGTTCCTAAAATAATTGCAAAACTCAATTTTGCCAACTAAGGACTTGGGTGATTATTTTAGGACGATGACAATAATTGTCTCCAACACGGGGCTACCTGTTGCTTGTTTTTTTACGGGAGCTACTGAGAGAAGCTAGCGTGTCAAGGTAGTCATTGTTAGCCATTTTGTGTGAGCTTGATTCATGCAGTTTTTYYCTTGAGAAGTTTTCCACCTGTTTTATCACCTGTTTCCACTACAAGWCACGTGSTAYGATTTTTCCTMRCAGAAATCCCAAAGTAGACGTTACTGCTTTCTYYCAACTTTTGTTGTCATTTAGCAGGCGATGCTGAGCAGCAGACTGTAAACAAGTGTTGTTACAGACCATGGAGGTGCAGTTAGCTGCACACAGCTAATGTGAAACTACTTAATTTTGAAAATATAAAGATCCACATTGCAAAAAAAATTGACAAACATAAGGATATTCTTTCTATAATTTCAGTTAGTTTTAGTTAGTTTTATAAAAAGATTAAAGAGTAACTTACCCCAAAATTAACTTTTTTTAGCTGATAAACTGTCGTTGTCATTTAGCAGGCGATGCTGAGCAGCAGACTGTAAACAAGTGTTGTTACAGACCATGGAGGTGCAGTTAGCTGCACACAGCTAATGTGAAA
>NW_013952579.1:828516-832825 GCF_001266775.1 Austrofundulus limnaeus | reverse complement strand
AGGATATTCTTTCTATAATTTCAGTTAGTTTTAGTTAGTTTTAGTTAACTAGAATAACCCTGGCAGTAACCAGTGGTGTTGGTAACAGCAAGGACCAACATGTGGYATATTTAAAGCAGGGAGGGGTGATTACTGAGTGGAAACAGCTGGGGTGATTAACAGATGGAGGTGAGGAGTTACAAAGAAGGAAATAATGATCACTGACCATCAGTGTGTGTCATCTCTGCCTGAACTCCAGGTGAGGTGTTTGAGAATGCTGGAAAACACAGGAGATCTATTTTACCAAATAATCACAAGAATGACACGAGGCATACAATTCTTTTGAGGCTGGAAAGTCACCAATGTGATTCGACACTCAGGTGAGGCGGTGTGGCAGGCTCTCTGCTTWAATCCTGCCCCAGCTCATCAGGTTATCAGCATCAGCTGTGGTGGATCCACACACCTGTGTCTCATTAGCAGCCAGAAGGTGAGCTGGAGATAGAAGAAAAAAAACCTGAAATCCTCACAATGGGCCTCATGCAAGAACATTTTTGTATTTTTATCCTAAATTTCTTACTTTTTTTTCTTTTTGTACAAAGAGCTCGWACRAACATGCCACATCAGACTCAAAAAACTCTTCTACCTTCAGTACAAAATGTGTAAATGARCAGCWTAAWCTGATGAATGTCACCTGTACGTATTCAAGTGCTSAAAGAGTGAATTAGCATAATTACCACCCCAGTAATAAGGCTACACTTCCTGCCCTGTGAACCAGGAAATGTCCATTCATGAAAATGGCAGCAAAAAGTAAAAAGAACTTCACAAGTTCTGAGATTGAAGTTCTGCTCTCGGAGATCCAGAAAAGAAAGTCGGTCATTTTTAGCAGCGTCAGCTGTGGAATTAAAGGAGCTGCTAAAGCCAAGGAATGAAATGACTGCTGTTAATGTTGTGTCTCCTGTGGGTCGTTTACAGTCACAGAAATAAAAATCTAAATCATATTCATCTCTCTCTAGTCCTGCTTTTATCTTTTGCTCAAATACCTTTTTTTAATTTAAGCCTAAACAGCTGTGTTAAATAATTTTCATTTATTCATAAGACGAGCCACAGCCCAGAYCAATGTGCCAGTCGCCTGCCAACTCCCACACCACCTCCTACACATGCAAGTGTCAGATGTGGTTTTGAAGAAAGCTTTTTGAAATGTCTCCAAAATATGTCTRGCACTCTGGAGAAAAGAGCAGTATAGCTGATGTGCTGAACAAATCTGAACAAGATAAAATTTGATTAAAAAAATAACAATCTATGACTGAATAAAGCTGTTGTTTATGTTTACCTCCCGTTGACCTCTTTATACAAATTAAACTTCAATCAACGCATAATTGAAATTGGTTTGTAGTTTGAGATCTTCGTATTAATATTGTAGTGTTAATAACATCAATACCAATATCATTAGGCTACATTAATACATTTAAAATTATGATTCCAGTTCAAACAGAATAGCCTGTTTTCAACATAATTATAGAGTGTGATTTATTTTCAACTTGAAATTTCTTCAAACTAATGAAATATAAAGTTATTAATGAAGAAAATGCACCTGGATAACAGCAGACTGACTGACTGTAAAATATATATGACAGGTCTGGACCACACATGAATTTTGTTCGTATCTGAAAAAAATCTTACAATACGACAAAATGTGTGTGTACTGAATGGGTGAATACCTGTAGTGTGAAGCGCTTTGGAGTCTGTAGGGACCATTCCATTTCCATTTACCATAAATACRTCATTACAAGAAGAAAAGGAACTATAAAAATTACAAACCCACAGGATCGTGACAAAAACAGTATGAAATGTTTATTTCTGGTTGTTTCAGGATGGAGGCATCCATTTTTTTTAAATCAACCTTTCACCTTGAGTGGTGAAGACAAAAACCAACCTCATGAGCAACCAAAGCATGTTCCTCTGGCTGCTCTGAGGTCACACCAAACAGGTTTTATGATGATGGCTGCCCACTTTGGTAGCGTGCTCCACTAATCAGATTCTCTGGCACGTGTTCACGTTTCCATGGTGAGCTCTTTCCACTTCGCAACACCGACCAACCCGACATCTTTCCACTGCAAGACCGCCGACATCTCACATCCTCCTCATTATTCATTCATCCAACCTTTGAGTTTACAACCTTCAGTGGAAATGTTTGGATAATTCACGTGAACATACCATGACAGCTCTTACTGAAACTTAACGTGTGCATGAACTGGCTGTGCTCACCTTTTTTCAACCTGAGATAAAGGCGCGCACAGTCAGAACGTGATGATTTGACCCCTTCTCCTTTCTTTAAACAAGGCTCGGAGGTGAAGCTGACACAAGCTACGGTGCCCAAACACACAATCAGATCCACCCATGTTACACCCAAAGGAATTCCACGAAAAGCATTGCACAAACAGACAGATGAGCACTGAGCAAACGCTGCACACATGTCCACATCCTCATCGAGGTGCAATACAKGAGGAATAAAAGGACATAAATATCTACCACCACTAAGACCATCTTCTCTCAGGAGCTGTAGTCTTGTTGGTCAAACCTTGTCAATGACGTTATWCACACAGAGAATTACTATCAGCTTCCAACACTCCAATTTCAGCTCCGTTTTAGTAAAAATGACAATTATATTTGTGTTGGCTAAGTYCAGTTAGCTTTGGTGGCTATCTTGATTTGGATTGACTCTAAAACGTTAATTAACTTTAGAGTTTTAAAATCAGAATCTTTTTGATCTTGTTTCAAGACTSATTTACTAAGAACAGAATGTGTACAATGTACAATTAATAATCTTCACACCTGATTTTAAGTCAATATCTCTCAAAAAAAAGTGTGTTTTTATTGATTTATGGAATTTTGTGTTCTCTGAGGTCAGCTGGCTGGGGCATAACTCCAAAAGGTAATCATTGTTAGATGTGCTTCCGATGTTTACATTCTGTGACTTAGATTAAAATCCATCCACTTGTTCATGACATTCTGTATTTTGCGAACAAACACAGTGAGTGTGGTAACAGCTACAAATGTTTCCTTTAGCAGATTAGCTTTTACACTAAAAAAAAGCACTAAGAAACCACTAATGCTTTTCTTAGTGCTTTCTAAACCTTCCACTAACTCAGGTTTAACCAACTTTAAGTCCACTAACAGCTAACTAGCACAGGTATTAATACAGTCTATACCAGGGGTGCCCCATCATTTTCCCCGAGGGGGCCAAAATGAAAATCTGTCCATGGCTGCGGGCCAAATGCAATTATATAATACATGAAATACAAATACTTTTTTTAAGTGAAGTCATTTATTTTGAACAATTAAGCTGTGCAATGGCCCTCTTTTGTTTTAGTCTGTGCACTTGGAGAAAGTCTGCCATACGCTCAAGTAGCAAAGGCTCATGGGACATTTCATAAATTGATAAAATATGAGTTTTTGTGGCCTTATAAAGTGTGCAAATCTACATGCGGGGTTAAATCTGACCTAAATATTTCTTGTTGTTGTTTCATGTTTCATGTTTAATCCTAATAAATCAAAGATATGTCAGCACCATAAATGAAAACCTTAACTACAGCCCTTTTATTATAGTCATTTGGCCAATGGAAATACTGTTTCTACCTATAGGATAACAGGTTACAACCTTGTAAMTTTGGCAACTGTTGGTGGGCCAAATCAAATGGCTTGGCAGGCCAAATCTGGCCCGCGGGCCCCACTTTGGGCTCCTCTGGTCTATACCTATTTCAAAAGGGTATAGTTTAGTTAGTTGTCATTGTTATAGATATAGCATAGATTTCACAAGTTTCAAAATATGTTTTGATTTAATATTTTGTTAAACAGTGAATAAAATTTATTTTGACTGAAAAACTCTTTAGTTTCATTTGTCTTCACTGTATCTTTGTGTGTTAGGCAGGGCTGTAAATCTGCCACAGATGACCCCGCCCACTTTCAAATCAAACCAATAGAATCAAACTAACATCAACAGACCCACCAATCAGCTCCAAGCACACAAAGATGTGTGACCCAGACTGATTGACAGTGGTCTCAGTGATTAGGTGTCAGTGTTAGCTTCTGTTAATTAATTAATTTATTTTAATATTTAGTAGTTTAGTGTTGACTAAGCTCAGCTAGTGGATYATGAGTTAGCTAAGCTAACTTTTTGGTTAGCTGTACCCACCCAACTCTGCACAGGTAACTTTAAAGTTTTGAAAGCAGATCTTGCTTAATCAATTAGTTCTCAGAGTATGTGTTTATGGAGAGCTGTTTCATTCAAACAGAAAGAAAGAAGGAAAGAAAGAAAGAAAGAAAGAAAGAA
>NW_013952579.1:820450-827534 GCF_001266775.1 Austrofundulus limnaeus | reverse complement strand
GTGTGTGTGTGTGTGTGTGTGTGTGTGTGTGTGTGTGTGTGTGTGTGTGAGACACTCGGCTGCACAAATGACAGCACAGCCAAACAGTTCAGCGCAGAGGAAGGAGCTGCGGTGAGTCACGGCCAGGGGTGAACTGCTGGCAGATTTCTACTTTAAAGTTTTGGAATTTATTTGTTTTCATCAAAAGAATTGGGTTTTCTTGCTTATTTGGTTCCTGTGGCACACTTTCTGGGGAATAAAATGAGAAATAATCTAAACTAAAAAAAATAATCGTTTGGATTTAGTGTGTAGCAGTTTTTGAAGTAGTCTCTCTGAGATTGCATCCTCTGTAAATTAAAATAAAGCCAAATATTTTAATGTATATCTTGTTTTTAATGTTTGGCCTGTTCAAATAAGGTCGTTAAAGACTATGAGACGCTCCGGTGAACACGTGRTCACCTGCAGGAAGGACTCAAATAATCCACAAGTGAAGCCACTTGAAACCTGGAACTTGAGGCAAAATGATTTTTATACCTTTAAAATAAAAAAAKCCTCTATAGTGGGCTGCAGGTGGTCAGTACCATCCTGACACTGCAGGTTCAAGCTCAGGTTGTGTCAAAACAGCATCTAGTGTAAGACAATCACCAAATCTTTGGTGCAATCACTGGCTGTGGAGAGTCCTGCAGAAGAGAGCAGCTGAAGAAAAAAACAACAACCAAAAATAAAGTAAGAAGTGAGTTGTGTACCCCAGCAGGTAAGCAGAGATGAAAGTGTGTCTCTTGCACACAAACTGCATCCAAGTTCACCCAGAGACCAAAAATATGCAGCCGATCCATACCAGCTGCAGCTTCAGTGTGTTTGTCAGAGATAAGCTCTGTTACATTTACTGAAGAGTAATAAACAGTAATGTGAAAGTTGACAGCTAAATGTTGTTTACTGAAAAATCAATTAATACCACTGTCAAAGTTCAAACAAGCAGAAAAGAAGCTAAAGTCAGAAGCTAACCTCTTACAAAACTCTTGCTAAAATATCAAATTATCAMAGCCGTTGTAGAAAAAAACTAAAATGAGTAAAACATTGTGAAGAGTTACAGAGACAATAAGAGCTAAAAGAAGCATAAGATAAAATTAGAGGAAGAATGCTACAGATTCCAGAGCACAATGTTTATTAAGGAACTGATTTTTATTCAGATAAATGTAAATAAATAACTCCAAAAGAGTAAAAGTTACAAAGATTAAAAGTCATGAACACTATTCCTTACATAGGACACAATATTTTGGTAAACGAACAAAGAAATTAGCTCCAAATCTGCAAAATAAATTTCAAAAACACGTCACCACACCTCATTTTGTCTCAGCAGCACTGGTTTTTACACTTATTCCATTTTTCTCCTTTTTTGACCAATTCTTATCTCTGATGTGATAAAAGCTGCTGAGGTAGTTTTTTCCCCCTCTCTTCTATAAAACTTTGGGCCAAATGTTTTACTGTCTCTTCCACTGAATAAGAAGTATGTGCTTCAGTCTTTTGAAGTAAAACAATTTAATATGTGAAGAGAAACTATAAAGGAATCCATTAATCCCCACGGTATTTCAAAACCAACCTTGTGTTTCCAAACCTGACATTCCTTAACGGAGTATTAATGTCTACGTCTACATTTTTGTTTTTTTCTTCCTGAGCATTTCTCTTCAGCAGTCTCCGCAAACGCTGCTGTGGATCATTTTACACTTGTTATAATTTTGTTTTATTGTAAGTGTGCAGTGGTTTGTTTAAAAGCACATCAGAAAACATAATTTCACACTGTCTAAGAAACATTATTTTGTTTTGTGGAATTATAAAAATACAAAAAAAAGAGAGGAAATACTTCAGCATCTCCGGTGGAGTTTATTTCATATTTTCTGATGACATAATTATAACCTGGTGTGAGAAAATCTGATCTTCTGATCAAACTGAGTCATTGACTCCATTTTGTAATGCAGTTTTGAAACAGTTATAGTGTGTGTGTGTGTGTGTGTGTGTGTGTATGTGTGTGTGTGTGTTTGTGTGTGTGTGTGTGTGTGTGAGCACATGTGTTGAACAGCTCCTTGTGATTCCTTCAGTTCACTCTCCAACATGAATCTGTTTAAAATTATTAGAATTTAAACAAAGTGGACAAAACTATTCAGACATCAAAGTTTGACTTTGTTTTCTACAGAAGAGGTAGTTTAGTACTTAGAAAGTAGGCCTTTGAGATCGCCATCTATCTCACGTTGTGCTTTTATCTAGACGTCTACGACTGCTTCCAGGCGCAAACAACAGCAGCAGCAAGCTTTAGCACTTCCAGCAGAAGTAGTAAAATATTTCTCCCTCAACAGTCATTTAATGCAGAAGCGACAGCTTTGTGAAGGGTTATAAAATCGTGTTAGCATGAAATGCAAGAAGACATTTAAGTCCATTCAGACATATTAAATGTGTGATGCAACAAAATAAACAAGTTTAAAAGGTGAAAGCAGTGCTGGCTCTAGACATTTTGGTGCCYTAGACGAGTTGAAGCGACCCCCACCCCCACCCGAACAATGTCCCACCAACCCCAATTTAAACCCCTTAAAACAAGTTTGACAGTGAAAGGTACCATGGTAAACTTAGATTTATTTGCTTTCCCAAAAAGCAAACGCAGTAAATAACAACATACATGTCAACTTGTACGAATTATCCGAAAGTTATAAGGATTTTACATAATTTTGCAGGCATACGGACGTGTAGGGCAACCTCACAGATTTTTTTCAAGTCTTACGGATTTTTTCAAAACCTTATTTTCAAAATTATCTAACATGTCAGAGCCTGTAGGATGATTAAAAAAAAACAATAAATAATCTTACGACCTGTTCTGCCGGTAGAATTAAGTTTTGAGCTTTTTCCGCTCTACTTTCCCCCGGAGCAGGACGACGAGTCAGTGCAACGTCAATCAAATGAGAGGGAGGGTGGGGGCGATTGCTGCATTGGAGGGGAGAAAATGTTTTATGGGTAGAGTAGTTTATTTTTCCTGTAATACTTCATTAGTTTTTTAAGACAAAGCTAATTGAAAGGGGCGCTGAGCAGAGTTACAACCAGGGATTACAAATAATTACTTTTTTTCTGCAGTTCAGCGCCCCCTCCAGCAGATGGCGCTCTAGGCGACCGCCTAGTTCGCCTATGCCAAGAGCCGGCTCTGGCTGAAAGATAATACCTATACCCCTGAGCTGTTGGCTCTGAGTAACTGATTCCCTAAGCAACTTAGGTAAATCAGTGAGTGAAACTTTAACTTTTAGCTTTAATGTTGTATTATTTATTTCACATGTAGTCATTTCATTTCAACATTTATAAAAGGACGTGTAAAATGCTGTTTCTATGCAGGAAATACAGCATAGAGCTCAGTTATTGTTTGTTRGCGGTGCTGAGTCATAGCAATGAGGAACCAGTTGATAAACTGATCTTGAATCTATATGGCTCTAAAAGGTAATCAGAAATTCTTCATAAATTATTTAGCTAACATGCACAAAAAWTTTAAGTATATGACTAAAAAACAGAAAGATCTAAAACAGGTGAGATATTTACTGTTCATAACCTTTCAAGAGACTTCCACTTCAAAGGATCAGAACTCTTCAACTCCAAAAATGAGACAAAACTCCCAACAAAGTTTGTCATTTATTGACCAAACGTTACAGTTTCTTTGTCAAACTACAAAAATCCAAACCTTTAAATTCAAGCGCTGCTTGTAATCATCGACACAACCTACAGGTCTCGCTGCAGACACACAAATGTGGCAAATGCACAAATTATATACAGTTTCTGAGCTCAGATTCAACACAAAAACAGAAACACTCAAACAATAAAGGCAATTCTCCTAAAGCACTACAGACTGAACTTGATTTGAGATTCACATCCTGCCCCCTGGTGGCACAAATCAATGTTTACTCTGACAAAAAAAACAAGCTCTGTCACACACAAAAACCAACAAAACCAACAAAAAAAAGTTTGATGTTTAAGGAGCATCACAGTCGTCCTCAACATGAATTAAACATTCACGAAGGCTGAGAGGAACCAGAACCAAACAAAGCAGGAAATGGGTCTTCATAACTTTTGTTTAAAACACACACGTGCTGATTTCTAAAATGTAACAAATCCATTTCTACTTGAAATATTTGCATCCAGTTAGGTTTCTAAAAAATAAGACAGCTCTGATGAAAGCATGACACTAAAAATAAACATGCAGAGCTCCAAACAGCAGAAAAGTTTCATTCCCTTCAAAATAAAACAACTTATTTGTCGCCAGTCTGTTTCTCTTAAATGGATTCAGATGATGATGATGATGATGATGATGATGATGATGATGATGATGATGATGGGAAAAACAAATTTAAAAAAGAGGACATGAGGTTTAAAATGTCTGGACTGCATTTAGAGTCAAAAATCTTGGTTAATTTAATCCTTAGTTTGCATAAGATTTTCTGCTGAAGGTGGAGAGGGATGCTCAAAGTGTCCAAACAATTACAAATAAATTAAAAAAATATATCTCTATTGTGCTTTCAAGTGACACGACTCAACCACAAGTCCTCACAAAWACACCCACCCATGCATCGAGACCAACACTAAGAAGAAAAGTCAGTTTGTATCCAGAGCAGGTGAGAAAGCAGCAGCAGGGGCAGCCGGAGCRTCAGGACTCCCCCCAGTGAGGCGGGATGAAACCGAGGCTGGGAGCRTCGCCCACAACCAGAGTGCTGCGGCTGAGCGACGGCGACGGCGACGCCAGGCGGAAGGCCGGGTTGATGGAGTGCAGCGAGTCCCTCCGGCCGCGTTTGCCGAGCGGGAGGCAAAGRCGAGCCGCGGCCTGGCGGTGGAGCTGCCGCGAGCAGCCGGCGGCGGACAGCGAGGAAGGCTCTGCGGAGGCGCCGGCGGGAACCTCCTGGACCAGGGGGGCGGTCTTCGGGGTCCCCGCGGGGCACAGCCCGTGAAAGTCCGAGGAGTTGACCATCCTCTCCAGCACGTCCTTTGTGCTCCGAGTGCACTGGGTGAAGGGAGACAAAACAGAGACGTCAGAAGGAGGTGACGCTGAGATGTGAAGGATGAAACTGGTCATGGTGGAGAGACTCCAGATGAAGCAAGAAATGAGTCAGTTGCTGCYTCTGAAATGAGAAAGATGTTTATATAGAACTACAAAACTCTACGGGGCATTAAATGTCAAATAAAAAGTTGTAAATTCTCACAAACAAATTTTCAGGATGTAGCTCATTTTCTGAGCGTAAAATCCTAGTTTGTTTTTTTACCTCACTGTTCTTACATTTGGCAATTTTTTTCTACATATTCTATTTAAACATTATCCATCCATCCATGTTCTTCCTCTTATCCAGGGTCAGGTCACAGGGGCAGCAGCCTAAGCAGAGAGACCCAGACTCCCCTCTCCTCAGCCACTTGGACCAGCTCATCCGGGGGAATCCTAAGGGGTTCCCAGGCCAGCTGAGAAACATAGTCCCTCCAGGGTGTCCTGGGTCTTCCTCTGGGCCTCCTCCCAGTGGTACGTGCCTGGAACACCTCACCAGGGAGGCGTCCAGGAGGAAACCAGATGCCTGAGCCACCTCAACTGGCTCCTCTCGACGTGGAGGAGCAGCGGCTCTACTCTGAGTCCCTCCTGGATGACCGAGCTTCTCACCCTATCTCTAAAGGGAGAGCCCAGACACCCTGCGGAGGAAACTCATTTCAGCCGCTTGTATCTGCGATCTCATTCTTTTGTTGTGATGTCATCATCCTGAGACAATACCAACCACTAACAATGCCAACTCTGCTGAAGATGTTTTTAAGAATTTAAATTAAAAATGTGTTCAGTGAAAACAATATGGATGGTTCCTGTGGTCCGGCCGTGTGAAGTACAGCTCAGTCTTCAGATGCAACTGCAAGTTCGATGTCTTGCAGGTAAGTGTTAGCAGTTAGCGTTAGCGCTGCTAGCAGCATTAGCATTTTGCTCAGGATGATGACGTCATAACAAGAGCAGAGCAAAGGCTGCATTCAATTTCAAAAAACTTCAGTGTAAACTTCAAGATTCAAGATTTAAATTTTACATTTAGGATTTAATATTTACACACATTATTTAACATTTAAATTTAACATTTAGTTTTAAAAAACGCTAAATGTATGAACAGTGAGCTAAATATAAAAATGTTAGTGGAAAACGTTTAACACTTAGAAAGTGAGCTAAATAATGAAAATGTCTTTGTGACATTTTTTAACATTTTATTTTGCATTTGATGCCTCATAAAAGCAGAAATGTTGGGAAGTTTTCTAAAATGCAACGTTTACTTAAACAAGTAAAAATAATTAAGCTTTAATAGAATAAAATATGTTTAATTAGTTCAGCACTGAAAAATAATGCGTGGGCCTGCCTTTTTATTTATAAAAGTGTTTTAAGAGAAACCTTTTTTATTTTATGTATTTATTTATTTATGTGGCATTTTTTAAACTTCCCAACTGAACAGTGCACAGAAAGATGATTCAGACTCAAACAGCAGACTCGTGTGTGTTTCCCACTACTCATGCACAAAAACACACTGATCCAGAAACAGGACATCTTTAACTCAACAACAAGGTCATCAGCCTTCAGATGAGTGAGTGAGAGAATGTTAATAATGAGTGGAACGGTATGAAACATGCAGACAAGCGCTCAATCAAGACAACCTTATCACAAAGTCTGCCCGAGCTGAGTTTGGGTTTAATTGCTGACAGCAGCTGCAACAAGCAAATCCAAAGCAGATGGTGAAGTGAGAAGATGATTGGTTAAAAATGTTGAGCCCCGCCTACTCTTACCATCAACCGTCTGCATGCAGCAGAACCCTTCAGGACGTGCAGGACAGAGAAAAGTCCTGACAGTTCTCCTCCTGGTGGAGTGGGATAAATACAACACTGAGTGGATCGTCATACAGCTGAGACACCAGCACTTTTTTTTTCTCAACGACATTAAAGGGCCTGTGACATCAATTTTTTTCAGATAAAGACGAACGCATTTTTGAAACAATAACATTGATAACATTTTGCAAAACAAATTTCACGCCGCTGAGATGAACGGTTGTTGAGATATTTGCATGAGAAGTAACAGGAAGTG
>NW_013952579.1:777522-818951 GCF_001266775.1 Austrofundulus limnaeus | reverse complement strand
GGATTAATAATAAAGTGCCAATTTATATATAAAAAAAATAAATAAAAAACATCCAGATGTAAAAGTAAAAGGAAGCTGGTTCATGGGACTAAATTTTCGCTCCAAAAGGAAACTCAGTTCAGCAACTTAAATTTATTACAGCATTGAATTTATAAGTGTTTAAAACAAACAGCAACAARGAACAAAAAGTGGCACAAATAAGGAGTTTCCTGTGCTTTAATTAATTAAAGTAACGCAGCAATCTGACACCAGCCAACCCAGAAACTCTACTCTGAACCCAACTAATAATTAACCAGCAGGAAAACTCTAAACTGTGTCCGTTTCATCACTTTTACTGAGAATCCCTGAATTTACATCATGTCTGCTCTGAATGACCTAATCTGAAATATGAGGTAGTCATAAGTTCTGTTCGGATMAATAATCCACAGGAAAATAAATGTGTAGAACATTATGAACACAGTGACAGGACTGCAGAGGGTCACCTCTACAGGGAGGACCGGAGCTAGAGGATGCTGGGGTTGTGGGGGCGAGGGAGAACACACAGGGAGCTACAAACCAATCAGCAGCTACGAGACAGTCRGGACCACGAGGCGTGTCATCCTACCATGTTCACATCGTTCTTGGTTGCGAAAGGAAGCAGCTCCATCTCCGAGGCTGGAGCGGCCGTAATCGCTCCGTCGGGAGGAACCAAACCTCTTCTGTCGATCAGGCTGAGGGACAAAACAGGCCRCTTTGTTACCATGATGATGACAACTTTATGTAGCGAGTTCCCCTGTCGGCGGCGCTCACCTCGGCGGCATGGGGCCACATAATGTCACGCAGCAGTTGGTTACGATGTTGTTGTGACTGTACGGGTTCCCAGAATCCTCTGYGCCTCTTTTACTTGACCAGGACCCCTTAATCTATAAATAAACCTGATGACTAACCCGCACGTGTGATGGTCACCGATTTRTCTTAGTTTGACAGGAGGAGGACTACTTACGTCTTCGTTTGTGGTGAGATTGGAGGCTACTAAGTAGGTATGGAAGCCTGAGAGGCCCAGAATGGACCAGATGGAAAAGAAACAAATGACCAACTCCACCACAGTGAAGGAGTCAAGGTGAAATATTTAGTTCAATCTTCTGTAAAATAATAAAAGAYATTTTCCTCCAAACAGCTGAGCCATTTGGCTGACACTACGACTGAGATTAAACCTAAGAAATGTAGTAAATCTTAAAGGGATCCATGATTAGTTGTAACATTAGACTTTATTTGATTAACATTTATTTTAACTGTAAAATAAAGACTGAAAATATTGTAGGCTGTTTAGTTTTTATCTTTTTTAAACTAAAAGTTAAAAAATATATTATATGGACAGAGCCTGTTAGCTTTAGCGTTAGCCCCAACGCTGAGCTATGTATTAGCTCAGTGCTACACATTCTCCTCTCGTCACTGAGGTCCTCCATCCACATGACAGAGAGGGGAACGCAAAAATGTCTCAGTCTGCAACTGAAAATATGGATGGAGGACCTCAGTTTAGCTTGTTTGTCAAGCTAGCGCTGAGCTAATACATATAAGGCAATATAGCGTCAGCGCTAGTGCAAAAGCTAACAGGCTAAGCTGAGGTTCTTCTTCCATGAAGCAGCTCTGTTGTCCTCCATCCATATTTTCAGTCCCAGGCTGAGTCATTTCTACCTTCTCCTCTCTGTCAACGCTCTCTGGTTTCATTTAAAAGAGTCGATCATCAGATATTGTCCAAGATTAACCTTCAGGATGGATATAGCTCGCTCACACCGAGGACCTATCCACGTCATCATTTACCCAGAATGCTTTGCGTGTAAATAAAATGGCTCCGTCCGTGTTAAAATATATTTTTGAAAATTTACTAAACTAAACAGCTACAGTATTTTTAGACTTTATTTTACAGTTAAAATAAAAGTTTATCAATTAAAGGCTAATGTTACAACTAATCATGGATCCCTTTAAAGAAACGTTGGCTAGACGGCAGAGTTTTCTGCAGAACATGGGATAAATAAAGWGGTTAATGATGTGGCTAAGAGTTTTAAAAAGCCAAATACTCATAAAGACTCATGTTGTACATTTTAATGTGAAAACTGATGCAATAAGYTGTAGGAAATCTCTAAGCGTGTGACCTGACCACAACATAAGGACCAGTGTATAAATACACTACAGATTCAGAGACACTGACTAACACACATGATGCAGTCCATCCATTACTCCCCACACACTTTGTGAATAACTAAACAGCTCTGTAATCATACATTGTTTTTACAATTATCAAACGCCTGAAAAAAATCTGATTTTACTCAAACATTCTGATACTATGAGAAAACAAAACAAAACTGACTCAAAGGATATCTGGCAGGACTCTCCTGAATGGCTTGGACGATGCTTTTRCCTGCTTGAGAACCTGGAGAGACGAATCAGAAACACGAGAACATGACGTCGTCGTCACAAGAGCGTTTCTGAGGTTTTCACGAGGAGGTACTCACGCAGGGTGATGTGCGTGACGACGCAGCCGAATATGAAAGACGTCAGGAAGGACAGCGAGATGATGAAGCTGTAGAAGAAGCGGTAATTGCGTTTTCCCACGCAGTTCCCCACCCATGGGCAGTGGTGATCAAACCGTTCTGATGTAAAGAAAAATTAAATAAATTAAAGTAAAAATAATTGATAAGGAGATGTTTAAAATCAATTTTTAAATGGTTGATACCAATTTTGTATACCTGTTTGTACAAGTCCTCATACTTTTTTTATTATTTGGTTTATCATTGTTTGAAATATAWATATATAAAAAAGCAGATATAAGAATTTTTTCCTTTTCTGCTGCCTTTCATTTTATTCTGTTTTGTATTGTTTTGTTTGTTTTTTAATGAAATGAAAAATATTTGTACAAAATGATCCAATTTTCAGGACTGATACCAATACTATTATTAATACTCCACTGAATGTGTTCGTTTACAATTCAAGAGAAAGGTTGGTCAGTTCTACAATGAAACCTATATAAGTTGAAAGAAAACTTGTTATTTTTATTTATTGTAAATCATGCYGTGTATTTGATTTGATCCAGTCAGARGGTCTGTAGGCCTTTAAGGAAGGAGAACCTGAAAGCTAAGTTTGAGAAAACCTGGCATCAGGAAACATTAGAAAACAGTAAAAT
Source organism: Austrofundulus limnaeus (assembly GCF_001266775.1). Taxonomy (NCBI): domain Eukaryota; kingdom Metazoa; phylum Chordata; class Actinopteri; order Cyprinodontiformes; family Rivulidae; genus Austrofundulus; species Austrofundulus limnaeus. The sequence continues at coordinate 815,791 of NW_013952579.1, read as the reverse complement.
ATTCCTCACTTTAGATTAAAGTTTGAAACTTTTGGCAACAAAACATGACTCTGCTGATTAGTTCACTTAGTACACATGTACTGTAATTTCATTGTGCTCTCTGCACGATGACAATAAAGGTCTCTCTCTCTAATCTCTAAATTATCTATTAGACTTTTAGTAATAAAGTTTAGTGGTTGTTTTATCACAGATAACACACACAAGAAATTCAAATAAATTTAAAAAACCAGAAAAAATGTTCATATTTTAACAGCTATTCTGGCTTTAAATAGAGCTTCTATAAGGTTTATGTGTGTTTAACAGATATGAGGTTATTTTATAAAAGACACAAACTGATCCAATAATACTGGAAGGAACTGTCACTGGTTAGTAGGGCTGTGTATTGGCAAGAATTTGGCGATACGATACAAATCATGACAGAGGGGTCACGATACGATATATCTCGATATATTGCGATTTTTTTGTCCAAAAATTCTATTAAATAAAAACCTCTTACAGAGGGAAAAATAAAAAACCAAAATTCATTGTCTCAGAAAATTCTAATATTACAGAGACATGCTTTTGATACATTTAGCTGTGTTCTGCTTTGTATGTATTTTATTTTATTTGTTTCATATTTCTTATTTCATCCATGTTTTCAATTATTAGACTAAATTTGACAATAAATAGTTTGAAAATATATWTTTTGCAGCTTTTAGTTTTTAATATTAATTTACAATATGGTCACCCAACACTTATGAATGGCCTCTACCTCAAGAGGTAGAGTAGCCAAATGGCTGGCTCACTGCTGCCAACTAGTGGTCAGAGGCTGAACTACAACATAAAAATGAACGGCTGGCAGGAAAGTTAATTTTAAACCTTAATAAAAAAAATCGATACAGGGCTTTAGAATATCGATACAGTATCAAGAAATGAAATATCGCGATATTTCAGTGTATCGATGTTTTCTTACATCCCTACTGGTTAGGTGTTGATTTATTCAAAGCCAGAATGAACAAGACAAACTACTGACATTTTATACGTCTACAGTAATGACTCTGAGGAAAAAAATGAAACTCGATCCTTTTAAACTGACAAACAAAAGACATTTTGTTCAGGTGCATTTATGCTCAGTGAGAATCGCTGACTGTTTTCTCACTGATCTGGCTGCTTAACAACAAAAAAAAGTCTCTTTTGTTCTCGCTCCGCCCCTAAGAACCCATCCTGTGCACAACTCCCTGGCAAAACAAATTCCTTGAAGGGTATGCATCAAGTATGGTGTGATTAATAGGAACTTCACGGGCGTATTTAAGTGAGAAAGAGACCGCTGTTCGCTGCTCTCATTTCACTTCAGCTGCTCCGCTGAGGAGCAGATGGCTGAGGCTGTTAGAAAACACAGTCGCCTTAATAGTGCTGCAGCACAAGTTAGAAAGTAAGACAAATAAAATTTATCGTTCACCATCTAAACATCCACTTTGCCAACTGTGCTCTGATTGTGTCGTTTCTATTTGCTTTTGACGTGAAGTGGGAGGGAGTTCTCAGTAGTCTAAGTAYAAAATATCTACGCGAATAAGAACGTCTCACGTCTCCTTACCAACGCAGTTGTCACACAGACTGCAGTGGGAGGTCCGAGGAGGGCGGAACATCTTACAAGTGAAGCAGTATTTGAGCTTCACCACCTGCTGGTTGATGAGGATCTCCTTGGTTCGAGGTGGGGGGCGATATGTAGAGGATCCTGAGGTATCTTAAAACGGGGAAACACAAGATAGGCCGCTCTTTAAGWCGCCTCCATTTGAYGCATGYGTTTAAWAGAAAAACTTGTCTGTGAAATTAATACACGTATAAAGTGACGACATCAAGCTACACCTTGCCTTTGTTCTCTTCAGTCATGACAGAGAGAATAAGCTGCTTAGGTTTGTGGTTCAATAACAAACATGTCCTCCATATGGCAAAGCTTTAACCCCATCTGTCCCACAGGAAGAGTGCAGAATGTGAGTTACCTATCTGTCTCTCTATGTCTGCAGCTTCATCTGCTGTGGCCCTGGGTAAGATGCCTGGATCTGTAAAGCTGGTTCTCAGCAGGGAGAGGACTACRAACACGCAGAGCACCCCTCCTATCACAGGTATAAAAACGGTCAAATGCTCCACCAGGAATGGGCAACTGTTGGGGGAAAATATTATTAGGAAACACTGTTTAAGATGCAAAAAGGAAAGGCAATACAGAGCCACTGAACGTGGTGCGTTTACGACCTCTAAAAAGTGTCGAAAACGAGAACGTTTCAAGTTACTCACTCGAATGCAAAGAAAAGGCCACAAGTGACAACAATGAGACCCAGTGTCAGAGGAAGGACGCCGTTCTGCCTGGCTAGGATGAGTCTCCCRTCGCAGAAAAACCTGTTTTTCCCCGGGAACACTTCCCATTTTCTCCGCGGCCGCTGCGCCTTCTTCTCGGTGTGGTTCTGCGCCGACAGCGGCGACACAGACAGCGCCTGTGGATCTATCTGCTGGTACTCACAATTCTTCATTGTGTAAAATGAAGCTGACACTAAAGGCACAAAAAATATATATAAAAAATAAAAACTTTTTTAACCCACTCCTCTTCAGAAGAGACAATCCTCTCACGACTCACTGGACATTTAGCTTCTTCTCCTGTTAGCGTTCAGCTGTCCATCCTGAAGCTAACGTAGCGACAAAAGGTCTTCTTCTCCTTTAGGTCAGTTTGACGAGTTCAGTCGATTCACGAGTTGACGCAAAGCTAACTACCATGTTTGGTAGTTGAATTACAGCCGCAAGTGTTCACAGAAACGTAAATTAACTCGACTTTTTGTAACGAATCGAGCACAACCTGAAAGACAAGAGATCAGGCTGTTTGTCAAGCTAATGTACGTCATTACGTAAAGGTGACGTAAATTCCGCTATTAGCAAATTTGGTCAGCCGCACGGATGAACCTGCTTCAGCTATGAAAACATGGTTGTAATCTGTCTGATTGCCATGCAGATATCTATGAAATAAAAATATTGTTGTTAATCTCTCATACAAGTTTACTGTAGATTATAGAATTGTCCGGATCATGTGAAACTTTTTTGTTCAAATGAATCTCCAAGCTGTCAATCTGAGTCATTTGTTTAACTATAAAGTATGCCACACAACAGGAAGTACCCTTTCACACAGAGAAGAAACAGAACAAAACGTTTGTGCAGCAGAGACAAAAGTAAACTAGCATAGTTTGGATTATCGTTGTACAAAATTATTTTGGGGTTGTTGTCTGGTTTATCAGATTTAGATATTTCACCAAAACATTAAACTTGTGTTTATTTCTCAGGGTGGTTTTATTTATGCACCTGAACTTCAGAGCTGTACAAATACTGTATCTAGCAACCTGAGGCTCTGGGGCCACATGTGGCTCTTTGAAAAGGTGCTCAAACAGAATATTTTGTTTTTTTCATACTYGCAACAGAAAACAATTTGTATGCAAATATGTGACCGCTACTAATACATAAAGTAAAACATGTTAGCTCGTTGGCTTTAATATTTCAACTTCTTTCTATGTTTTGCTCAAATCCATCAGAATTACCTTTAAAGAATTTTAAGAATAATTATTTTAAGAATAAGAATAATTAGAAAAAACATGCCTGAATGGTTCAGTTGTAATAGTTTTTATGAAATTCGCTATAAACTACAGTATTTTTCTTGTTTACACTATATGAACCTGGTCTTTCATTTGTCCTGATGTGTAAAACTAATGATAAATAATAAAATTCACAATATATTTTTTAGTTTTATAAAGTGACCTGCACTGACCATAAAGGTTCCCAAAAAGGCCTCAAAAAGGCCCACGGACCAGCAGTTGATAATCAGAGTTGTTGCCCGTTTTGCGGCCCAAAAAGGCCTCAAAAAGGCCCACGGACCAGCAGTTGATAATCAGAGTTGTTGCTCGTTTTGCGGCTCTGGACACATTTTATTAGTGAGCCAAGGAGCAGAAATGGCTTTTTTAATCGTAAAGTTTGCAGAGCCCTGAATTACACCAATTTAACTCAAAAAGCCTTGTGTAGCGTACAGCCAGGTGGGGTTCAGTCTAATTCCTGAGGCTTTGTTTGTAGGCAGCGTACAGCCAGGTGGGGNGGGGTTCAGTCTAATTCCTGAGGCTTTGTTTGTAGGCAGCGTACAGCCAGGTGGGGTTCAGTCTAATTCCTGAGACTTTGTTTGTACTGTTATGTGTGAATATTTAACACAGAACATTCCTTAAAAGTATTTTATTTTCCAATCTCATTCAAAATATCCCAAGCATCGACTTTAAATAGTTTCCTTAAAACATGCAGCGCAGATAAAACAATCAAGTAATTCAAATTTTAAAGCTTATGCAACAATATTTTTTGTCCCACATCCATGCAGCAACCTTTGACACACAAATAATGCAAACAATAATCCTCGACAGTAAAAAAAAAAAAAAAAGTCAAGTCCACGGCAAGAAATTACAGTGCAGCGCCAGGCCCAGCAGCCAATACGAGAGGAAGTATCCCAGGATGCACTGCGTGGTTGGAGAACAGGCTTTAAAGTGTGGCAGCAGTGCAGTGATGGGGTTTTGGAGCGTGTGCTTGCAGCCGTTTCTGAGGCTAGTCTGTGACTGCACGTTGGGAGTCGAGGTCTTCCTCCGGTGAAGAAGAGGCTCGTTCAGGAGGAGCAGGTGAGCACTTATCCAGAAGGGCACAGGAGACGAGGAGGCCATGAATCTGGTTAAAACCTGGGCGATAAAAAAAAACAAACTTATTTGTTAGTTTAAAATAAATTAGAAAATGCAGAAAATGAGAGGATTTTTCTTACCTGTACATGCATGCACAGAGTTCCAAAAACAAGGAGCACGGCTGAATGCACGACGTACACAAAGACTTTGGGATTGAAGAAGCCTGGGATGGGTTTGTCCAGTCCCGGTTTGGCCCCCGTGTCCCAAAGCCCAAGTCTCAAACAGAGCTCCGGGTTGGCTTGGAAGTACGCGTAAACGGCCACGATGCCGAGCGTCGCCATCGGCAGAGCTAGAATAAAGTTTGGGATCTGCTTCAGCTCAAAGTAACGCAGGAAGCCCACGTCCCAGTACACGTCCTGAATGTGCGAGTAAAGCAAAGGGAGGGGCCTCATGCACCACAGGGGAGGGGGGCCGTTTTCATTGGGCACCCGGTAGCCCTTCCGTTCAGCCAGCGCCAGAAGAGCAGGGTGGACCTGCTCCAGGGAGGTGGACGGGGTGCAGAACGTCCTGTAGCCGTAGTACTGGAACGCACAGAAGGGGAGGGCGATAATCGTGGCGCCCAACAGGGAGGTGAGCAGGAGGCGCGCCACRACCCAGACGTAGCACAGGACTTTGCTGCAGCCTTTCGTCGTCGTACGGTAAGCGCRAATCCGCGAAATGGCGTGCAGCGACGGGAGATAGAGGAGAAACCCGATGTTGACGAGTCCGTTAGAGCGTGCGGCGGTGGCGATGCTGAGGGCCAGGCAGGCTCTGAAGGTGAAGCCCTTCTCCAGGAGGAACAGGCCGCCGAACGTGAGCGCGGCAAACAGGCTCTCGGAGTAGCCGGCCGTCATGAAGACGTTGGCGGGCGTGACGCAGTACAGGAGGCTGGAGAGCAGGGCGAGACGCCGGTCCTGCAGGACCGCCCTGCTGAGGGCGTGCAGGGCGACCACGCTCAGCAGGAAGAGGGCACTGTTGCCCAGAGACACGGCCAGCAGCAGCCGACCCCGCACGCTCAGCCAGCCGCTGAGGGGCCACAGCAGCGTCTCCGCCAGCCCCCGCAGGACCACGGGGAAGAGAGGGAAGAAGGCAAAGTTGTGCTCGTAGAGGTAGCCTCGCTCCGCGATGAAGAGGAAATGCTCAGCGTCCCAATGTGAGAGACCCCCGAACAGCCACTCCACCACACTGTCCAGGTACAGGGGCTCCTCTGTCTTAGGGGGCCTGAAGGCATCAGCTTCATGATCAGGGATGGCAGCGTTCAGGACAGCCTGAAGAATAATATTCCACATTATAACCAGAAAGACAGCCATGAAACTCTGTACCTTACTTTGACACATCACTGTCGTACTATGACACATTTGGCCCATACTCATCTACTCAGATTTACGTTTGAAACTTACCTGTAAAAATAGGGAGAGGCCCCTGGTAACGGTGGCAAACTCCAGGACCCCTCTGACATCCATGGTCACWGATGAGACGGACAAAACACCGAGGAGAAACCGGCTACGACAGGCACCGCCGCTGCTGCGACGAGGCACTTTTTAGCGTTGAATTGGCCATAAGACATAATTGAAAAAAATGTCGGCTATTTTTGCCTTTTATTCGTTTTAAATTTGTATCCCCATAATATTAATATTAAACACAACTTTAGCCACCAGGGCGTCCGTCTCTAAGCAGCATGTTTGACGCTCCGTCCAGCATCTTTGTCCTCACATCCACAACCTGCTGCAGGAAGCTTCCTGGAACTATTACTTCCGGTGAGCAAACGAAACTTCAAAATAAAAGGTTTACTGGCTGGGACATGAAAACTAATTTATTTAAAAGCCTGCCTATAAAATATTTATTAATTGACTTAAACATTAAAAGCAGTCAAGTTTTAACTCATTTGTTGTAACCATGAGTATATTCGTCTCCTCTTCCAATMGGCTGCAATACGCCCATTATTTCCGGTTAGCAATTGCAACAATTAAAAACTAATGAGCTCAAACAGGAAATTCGTAGTTTCCCAAAAAGATTCCTCTTACATAGTTTTTGATTGTTTTAAACATTGTCAATGGTGTTCTTTTGTTTAAATAACCACAGGCTGCAGTTTGTCCACTATTACTTCCGGTAAGCAACCCTAACTTCAAAATAAAAGTTCATGTGCGCAGACATGGTATATTTAATTCCATAATAGGCACGGATCGTAAAATTATTTTTTTTATATAAAATGCTGAATTTCAAACTTTTTCTTATTTGGAGTTTATACCCAATACCTGCCATTATTATCACCGATATTAGTGACTAGTGAATTTTATTGTGAAGCCTTTGAAACAATTGACTTTATCTCCTACAGGAGGCGCTACAAGAGACGTGGTAAACAAATAATTAGACCAAATATTACTTTGAAGTACGAAGTACCTAGCCTGCTTGAATTATCAATAAAATAAGCAACTAAAAAAAAAAAAAGTCTGCTTGTGTTTGAACTAGTTTTTTAATACCCTCAAGTTTAACTACTTACTGTGTTTTTCTATCTGACTGTTTGACTAAAGCAGTAAAATATAAATTTAAGCAGTGAAGACTTTCTTTATAACACATTCTGTGAAAAGTGAAATTTGATCCCTCCAGAAGAGCTACACATTCTTAAGGAATAAAACCAAACAGCTTAAGAAGATTTGATGTACATTTATTCTTACCACGTGGAACATATAGTATAAAGATTTCATACTGAATAAATGATATTCCTTGAGCCAAAAAAAAAGGGGGGGGGGGAAGGGAGGAATTTACATGATGCCTTAGCTACATAGGTCTTGAAATACAAATATGCAGAATCCATGATTGGAGAAAATTTGTCAAACGTGTACTTCATCTAGTTTATTCTCATTGTACCAGAATATTACAAGTTTAAGCCATGTCTGCCGTACTACAGAGCTGTGGAGAGACCGGAGGAGTGGGTCTATAAATGGCGGAGGACAGGAGGTCAAGGACAAACCAACATGTCAGCCTCCGTCCCGCACCAATAACAAGTGTGAGAATAGTGACACAGACAGAGACAGACACAGAGAAAGGAAGTATAATGTACAACATTATATATATACACCACAGCAAAGCTGTATCTGAAGTTGAAAACCAGTCCTAAGAGGTGATTTCTTTTCATAAGGGTATTCATACAATCAAGGGATAAAGAGGAGGTAAGGGTGTTGTAGGTTCTCGATACTTTGGGGAAGAAAGCCATTCTTCTGTTTAACACCAAACTAAAATGACCTTAAAACTCTAGAGCTGCGTCGTCAGCTTCTGTGAGAAACGTGTTACAGAATGCTTACACTTCAAGAGCAGTACGGTACAGAAAATGTCCTACAATCTACTGCACACTGCACAGGCCTCCCCGGTGAAGGTGTTTACTGACAGCACGGTTCACTGTCGGGCTGACTGGTGAGGATCCAACTACAAGCAACTAAAAACCAGTAGGTCACTTTGTCAGTCTGCTTCACCTCAGTTACAGACTCACTGTGCCCCTCCAGGGGAGAGCTAGGGCACGCCGTGTCTCCCAAACTCACTGTAAACGAGACAGCAACTTTGGTTACAGTTTTTGTTTTTCAGCTATTTATTTATTCATTTATTTATCTTTATTAAAAAGTACTTTCTCCTGCCTACCCCCCACCCCTCCCTCCCCAAGTGCAGAACAGTCTCCCCACTACGGTGCCCTGCTCCGTAATCCAGTTGGCATTCACATTGCAAGTAGTGTCTGTCGGCATCTCTCCACTACAGCTCTGTGATGGCCCCCCCTCCCCGAAGAAGGTTGGCCTGTGGAGGGTTCAGAGAATGGACTCTGAAGGGTTTTCATAAATTAAAGCCAGTCACTTGAACTTTTCTTGCCACATAGAAGCCAGATTTAATGGGGAGGAGGGGGGCTGGGGGAGGGATGAAGCCCCTCCCCAATAAACGGAGCGCACAGCTCCCTACAGCTGTCACGATTGGCCGATCAAAAAGAGTACATCACAGATAACGTGGGAAACCAGCGAGTTCATTAGCGGAGACACGGACAGGTCGAGGAGCCGGGACTCGTGTAGTGTGAATTCTGAGTGGTTCTCCTCCACCTTCGCCAAGGCGAGCAGAGCCCGGGCAGCTCGCCGCATCATGTCCGGGCTGGTGGGCTCGAAGGGCATCCCCTGGAGGTGCAGCAGAGAGCTCTGGCTCTGTTGAAGCTGGGTGGCGGCCAGGCTGTCCTCCAGGAAGCCCAGCAGATTGCCCACGCTGCCCTTCTGAACAGCGATGGCTCGGGCCGCCGTAGTGTCGCCCTGGGCCAGGTTGGCCAGCAGAACTACGGCCATCTCCCTGCAGACAGCGACCTTCCGGTCTCCGATTAGCCGCACCAGGTTCCCGTAGAGCTTCTCCAACCGACTGAAGGGCGGGGTGGCCAAGATGAGGTCCACGTTGTTATCTTGGATGCTTAGCTTGCTCAGCGTTTCCAGGACCAGCCTCTGAGGGGACAGCGCACTGTGGGGTCCCAGAGTGGGGAAGGGGTCTTGGGCCTCCGCTGAAGGACAGACAGCCCAGTGGAGAAGACCATCCAACAGGGGCAAGCAGATGCTCTCAGTGTAGACGGAGAGGTCCAGCTGGCCTGAAATATTTGCCAATGTGACYAAGGTGTTTTCTCTCAGGAGCTCCAAGCAGTCCCACCACCACTCGTCCTTTTGGCCCACTCCCTCGTCGGAATCCTCGTCTTTCTCGTATGTGAGCGGGGCCTGTTTGCGCTCGGGGTGCCAGTGGTGGAGGAGGATCAGCCGCCCGAGCATCAGCAGCAGACCGGGATGTTTGGACATCTCGTGGTCATTGCCCGGCACGAACGACAGGCTGCGGATTATATTTGAAACACAGATGCAGCGGCGGGCTAACGAATCCTGCCAGCTCGCCAGCGTAACAAGAGGTCCTTCGTCTTTACTGTGAGGCTCATCCTCCAGGATGGTGCCAGTCACTTGTGCCTGTTGGGCTAAAATACTTCCAGAAGAAAGAACGGACCTATTATTCTCCTGATGGCTTTTAGAATCTTTCTCAGCTGGCTTTGTGTCTGAATCTGACTGCCTCTCTTCGTCGCTGCTAACCACAGAGCTGGCCTTCTCMGAGTCTGTGGATTTTTCCGACAAAGATGCCTGCTTTTGCCTTTCTTCTTCGTCTTGCTTCCTTTTTTCTTCCTCGGCAGGCAAACAATGTTCCCGTATGTCTTCGTCTAGGAGCCGTCGCTTTAATAGAGCCGCAGGAACGGGTATTCGCTCTCGTGGCTCCAAGAAGTCTTTGCGTGGCTCAAATAGAGTCTGGATGTGTTCCGTCGAGTCTCCGCCTCCAGCACTCCAGTGAAKCAGCCCACTGTCAAATTCTTGCACTTTACCATGACTGCTGGATTTGGMGGCAACAAATGGGTCTGTCTTTCGTACTACCTTCAGGGGAAACTTGTCGAATTTGCTGGCCTGCTTGGGTCTCTCGTGGGTGGGTAGAAACTGCAACGAGCTCGTCTGCACGGATGACGGACCTTTGCTTTTCCTCTCGTCGTCTTCCCTCTTCTCGTCTCGGGGGCACGGTTCTTCGTTGCCCTCCTCCTTCACGTGAGCTGGACGTTCGGTGTCCTCCTCATCTTCATCGTCCACCTCCTCTTGTTGCATGTCCTCCGGTAGTGGTTCCTCTTCTTCCATGCTGTCCAAGTCTCGCTTTAAGGCATCTGGATCGAGCAGCGTCCTCTGGCCAGGGTCTCCGACTTCGTACTCCCGCAGGATGCCAAAGATTTCAATGAGGCAACGTCTGAAATACTCAACCACCAACTCTAGCAGACCAGGCAACTACATGAAAAACACAAATATTGAAAATATTAGACATGATAACCTTAAAAGTCTGATTAAAAAAACCCAAAATCAATGCAAGTCTCACCGTGTTAAGATCAAAAGTAGCAATACTGTTGTCATCATGTAGGAGAATATTGATGGTATCTAAGGCCCACGTACTTTCAGCCAATAAACCAGACTTTAATGACATCATAACTCTCCAGGCCTCTGGTGTTCCTGAACAGAAACAACAAAAACACAACATTAAGTACTTTTGATGCAATAAATTAAYGGAGGCAGACGTGGTCGAATTGTGTCTATTTGTCATTTAAGGTCGTACCGATTTCTTTCATGGTTAGTCTTCGCCGTGGCTTCAGGACAGGAAGTGAAGCCTCTACAGAGCCTGGGGGGAAAGGCATGTCTCTCCGTATTAGAGGCGACTGCACCGAAGGGGGCACTACATGGGATGCAGGCACCGGGGGTCCGGCCTTTTGCATCTTCATAACTCCGTGCATGTAGGGGGATTTACTGGGTGATGTCCGGCTCTCCATGGAGCGGGGTATGGAGGCCGGGCTGGGCACCTGTGGAATGTGGTTCTGCACCCCCTGAGRGGGCTGGTAGTTGGACTGTACTGAACGAGGCATGGGTTGTCCAGGCCCAGCTGGACCGTAGGGAGGCTGTCGAGGGCCCATCTGTCCCCCCCACTGGCCGTCATGATTCATGCGCTGCTCTGATGACATCATCTCCTCGGAGCGGTTCATCCCAGGGTAGCCCGGTCCCTGAGGTGGGCCACCAGGACCGCCTTGTCGGTTTGGGTAGTTCTGATAGTTGATATCTCGAGGTCCCTGCCACATGCCCCCCTGAGGGCCCTCAGGGACGGACTGAATCATCTGAGGGGGCATGTTGGGCTGCGCGTTGGGCCCGGATGCTCCCTGCATCCGCTCACGACTGAAGGGAAAAGGAAATTGATTGGCGGGTCCAGGAGGACGGCGGTCAGGACCAGGGTAGGGCCCTGTGCCGCTGTACTGATTGTATGGCTCCTGCTGTCCTGAAGGCGGTGCAGAGGTGCCTCCTTGCTGCTGTTGCTGCGGTGCTGGTTGACCCTCGGGGAAGGAACCACTGTACTCAGTCTCGTGGCGTTTTGATGGCGGGTACCCTCCTTCTACAGGACGTTTGTAGCTCTAAACAAGGAGATAGCTCTGTTACTACAAACAATTTATAACTATTGCGCAGAAAATCCTGTCATTCAAAATTCAAACCTTTCGGTGCCATTGTGCAATAAAACTTGGTAAATCGTTCAAACTTATTTTATCACAGCATAGAGGAGATGAATCGTTTACCTGTTGAGGGTACATTCCTGGCTGCTGATTGGGGTAAGAGCCAGCAGGGGGCGTGCCCTGTCCAGGATATTGATGATTACCATAGGAATCATGCCTGTAAATTTGATGCCCTTGTTAGTTTCACCATGGAAATAATCTGCAGTTAAAACCCTCAGTCGTACAAGCTCTGTAGGATTTATGAGCAAAATAKACACTTTTAAAGATTTCTGTTGCATCATAATTAATTCCTATGAAAGTGGTCTTCCTTATACTAATGTTTTCTCCAATTTATTCTTTAAAAGGTATATCATATAAATAGCAAATGTTTTATTCAAAATATGCAGAAAATAAAATGACGTGGCCATTTTTCGGTACAATAAACATACAAATATTTGAGTCTAAATCTATTCTTCAAATTGCTGCAACTATATGATCAGAAGGTTTGAAGCTGGACAAACGGTTAAGTGTTCAGAGGACTGACCGTGGCTGCTGTGGTGGAAAACGGTTTGGAGAGTACATCCCCGAGTCGGCGTTGGCGGGCATCATGGGGTTTGGCTGAGGGGCACCAGAGCCCATGTTACCTTCTGGACCCATCCCCTGCTCTGGTCTAGGATAAGCAGGACAAGTCATGACTTAGTTTTTCCTTATCTCTCTCTAGATTTTTCTGCACACAAATTATTTGCTCAATAACAACAGCTAGAGTAACACAAATGTTAGAAAGCCTTTTTCTAGGATACAACCTTCAAACTAAAACCAGTCAACGTTTTTAAAGAGATGTTTTAAAGATCTTGTTTGGAGGCAAAATGCTGACAGGTCTACACTTTAAAAATAATAAAGCTTTGATCGGAATCAAGTTTTCTGCTTTAAAGTTTGTCCACTATGTAAAATCTCTGAACGCATTTTAATCAAAAACACAGCAACTCAGTCTTGCCTTGGTAAATAGAAGACAAGATTTTCAAGATCTTCTATGAAACTAACTAAATTAAATCTAATCTTTATATATTTTTGATATAAAAGTAGACAAAGTTTTTAAATTTCTGGTGTTCAACTGTTATTAAAACATAATTATCACTGTCAGCACATTAAAATATAGTTTTTTCAAAATTTAATGTTTTTTCATAAAAATTCCACAGTAATGCAGATTACATATTAAAAAGAGTAAACTGTTTAATTCTGAAAACTTCACAAATCTTTAAAAAAGTACAGACTTTTAGTGTATTTTCTTACTTATAGATTGTTCTGATTATTAAAAAAACTGTTTTTAATCGGACACTGATCCTCTTTAAAATGCATTTAATTCGTACCTCCTGTCATAGCCTGGTCCATAAGGATACTGCTGTCGTGGCATTGTGCCCATGGCCCCGGGCGGTCCTCGGTTGAATGGAGGCTGCTGTTGTGGCGGCTGCTGCTGCTGTTGTTCACCCACCACACTGTTAGGTCCCTGGTTGGCAGGTAGAAACTGCTCCCCGACTGGTAACAAACACATTCGGTTACAGAACATTTAGAACCGACTGGTATTAGAAATGAAGACTTCAGGATTAAATGAGTCCATTCAGGGCTCCCCCACCTTTGCGCATGTTACTAAAGGGGTCCTTGTTGGGTTCATAGGGGCCCATGCGACCGGGCATGTCTTGTGTGTTCATGCCAGGCTGGTAGGTGGAGTTGGGGGTCATGTTCTTCCTGAGAAATGCAGGGTCGCTGCCATCAGAGAAGGGGTCCTGCAAACTGAAGCTGATCCTAGGAGAGAGGGGAGAAATAGTTTAATAAAAATACACTCGTCTTTTTTTAAGAATGGTTTGTGAAATCCTGTGGTAATCACTTGGAGCTGGGTGGCATGGGGGGCATTTGGGTATGAGGAGTGGAGGCCGGCGTAGGTGGTTTCAGATCTCCCCCCTCGGCCATGGAGCTGCTGGTGGACTGGGGCGTCTGCGGACCCTGTAGAGAGCCTGACCCAGCTGTGGAGCAGAGGGACGCTTCAGTTCGAAACGAGAGGGGAGCAGACAGATATGGTACGAGACTTTAATTAGGGGAAAAGTCCAGAAGTGCTCAGGTGTTTTATCAGAACAGATAAAGAATGTGTCCAACCTGGAGAGGGGGGCTGCACCTTGGCAGCTTGGTTCTTCTTGTTGTCTGTAAAGATCTCAGGCGGAGGGTCTTCACCGCGCTCGATTTTACACTCAAAGGCGTACAGACACTGGATGTACTGCTTCTTCAAAGAGCTGGCAGCACTGCTGGACATGCCCACATTCAAGGAGGTGGCCAGATCACGCCACTTCTTATTCTTATTCACCTATCAGACACAAAACGACAGAATTAGAAAAGAAAAGGGAGCTGGAAACACGTGGACTTTACGACACATCATGGATTCTATTAACCTGGGTCATGCCTCCGATCTCTTTGACCGACATGTAGAGCCGGAACAGGTCGAGGGGTTTGCGTCCCACAGCGGGCAGGTTGGTCATCCCCATAGCTTTCTCCTCAACAAAAGCCAAGTACCGGTCAACCCAAATCTTCCTCTCTGGCTCTGGTCCCAGCTCGTACAGGCGGGTTATCTTTTCGCTTGTAGTCGTGGAGGAGTTGGACTTCTGTTTCGTGGCGGAGGGAACAAAAAAGAAACAATTTTAAGATCGTTGAGAATTCAACAGACGTTCTGCAAATACTCCCTGCAGATTACGCAAGTATTGCACCTTGGATTTGGGCTCTGGTTTGGGTGTTACGCTGCCATCCACCTTGTTATTCGCCTTATTGTTCATCTCTGGGCTGGAGGCCATGCCTGCACGATGAAGGGGGCCGGAATTAGCAGGGGAGTTCTTGTGTTTACGAATAAAAAAAAAAACACAAAAATGACGACGTCTCGATCAAACTTACCGCTTGTGTTGTTGGCCATGTTTGGTCCCATGGGATAAGGGGACCCACCAGAAGTGTTCATCATTCCAGGCATGCTATTCATTGGCGGACCATATGGTGACATGTTGGGGTAACCGGGCATCCTGAAGGACAAATAAATATAAAAATTGAGGATCTAGTATAAAACAGCTGTTGTGCACTGAATAAATTCATATGTGAACCAACCTGTTGGTAGGAGGATGCTGCATGGCTGTCGGGTCCTGGGGCTTTCTGTTCATGCCTGGAGGAGGGCACATTCCGGAGACTACCTGGGGTGGAATGTTGCCCATGTTGGGAGGCATGTTTGGCCCCATGCTGGGGCCCATATTAGGGCCATAGGGACGCGCCCCCATTTGATTTGGAGGGATCCTTCCTGGAGGCATACCAGCGTATGGCGGGCCTCCACCCTGTCCTGCCATGGGGTTCATGGAGCCCATCCCTGGTCCAGGGTAGTTGGCGTTGGGCATATTGCCATAGGCAGGTTGGCGTGGATAACCTATAAATTATATCACAGATAAAATGTTAACTGCAATAAAAGAATAGTTAGGTCAAAAATGTGGATCTATGATTAAATTATGGTGGGAACACACTGAAAACCTGTGAAGACAGACTTTTTTTTATCCAGGGTTCCCACACCTTGGTCAACATCAAATTCAAGAACTTTTCAAGGACGTTCMAGGACCAATTTCCTCAAATTAAAGTACCATGTGTAACGGCAATTACCTACTGCTACCACAGAATGTTACCAATAAACAATAATAAAATGTAAATTCAATGAAAAACTGAACATAGAAGTTGTTGAGTCAGAAACAATGACGTCAGTTTACTGTAATCCTGAGTTATCAACCGCAACAAATGTACATTTTTTTAATTTAATTTTATAATTTATTTATTTAAAAGATGACAAAAATCAGTCTTGTGAATTGAGAATTTCAATCCCGAAAAAGCATTCGACTTTCAAAGACAAGTGTAACTTTTTGGCTGTTTTCACAAATTTTCCAGGGCCTTGAAATTATTTTTTTCAATTTCACAAACTTTCAAGGATTTCAAGGACCCATGGGAACCCTGTTTATCATTTAGGTAATTTTACTTCACTTATTACTCACAAAATGTGCAAGAAGAAAAACAAAAACTTCAATAACCTCAAAATAAAATTTCTTCTAGTTTCTTCCACAAACTAACCACAACACAAAATCAATGGCAAACAATGTATTCATTCCTAAACACTTTTTAATTTTATACCTTCTCGTTGTAGAGGACCTTAAACTTCATAATAATTAAGCATTTTATCAAGTCAGCATTCCTTAGTTTTGATCAAAGGTTTCGTGTTAGTTCTATAGGTCTACCCAATAACTCAGAAAATGGACGTACAAGTGAAAAATAATCAAGCTTTCACAAACTTGTTTCATGTAATCTATATGAGGTTTCAGATCTTGTTTACGATCTGAAAAAAAAAAGCCACTTTATCTTTCGATCTTCTAGCAGAGAACTCTGCACCGAGAGCAACAAAGCTTTGTGGCAGTTTGTGCTCTGCTGGCAGGAGGCAGTGCTACATCAGCTGACTCTCTGACTCTGCTGCAGCTATAAATAGCCGTGCAGCAGAGGCAGAGGGAGAGGGAGGGACCAGCCGAGGCAGGGAAATGTATTCCATAGGTTTGTCTAATATCTTATTTCCATGAGGAGACGTCACTAAATTATGTGGAAGATTTAGTCAATTAACAATTTGAGCTTTTAAAGAAAACCCATCCATTATGAGAAGCTTTGATGGTTTCTGTTACAGTCAAAAACAGAAACAGACAGGGTACCTTGAGGACCGTATTGTCCTCCCTGCTGCCCGTAGCCACCCATGGAGCTGTTCTGCTGATACGGGGCCATCCCGGGATGCATCTGTCCTCCGGAGGACTGGCGAGGCGACAGCGCAGAGGCAGACTGGGGGGAGCCGTAAGGGGGCATCTGAGGGTTTCTCTGCATGAACCCTGAAACAAACCAACAGTCTAAGACATGGCGCCTAGACTTGAACAACACCTTCGACACAATCGTCTGAGTCTGGACAGCATACCTCTGTCCTGAGCCATCGGAGACTGACTCATCCCAGGATGCAGGTTCCCATCAGAGTGCACACTTGATGGTCTGGGAGGCATCTGGGTCCCTAAAGGATAATAATTAAGTTCAGTTAGTTTGAGCTCAGGCGAGGTACAATGAGCCACTTCCCAAATTATTCAGATCAAATTACACAATGCTTAAAAAGAGTTGTACCCCAGAAAAGGTGCTTAAATTTTGTTTTTATAATTATTGCTCCTTTAGATTTTTTTTCCATCCATGAATGCTGTATTAGTGAAAAAAAAAAATCAAAAATTAAACTCTGCAATTACAACTATTTTGTGAGTATTTCATACCCTTAACAAGTTTATGTTCATGAAACAAGTTCGTTCTCATTTTGAATTAGGGCTGCACCGACTGCGAGTTTCTGACTGATCGCCGATCTTTAACAAGTCGGACTTGCCCATTCCAAATCTGTCCGATACCAATTCTTTACATAACTGACACTGTCAAGTGTTATATGGTCACAATGCACCTTCGATGTTCCAATCTYATTTTATTGAAAACAGTGAAAGACGCTTGAAACAACACAAACTTGTTTTAACTGGACATCAGTGCTCACAGCAGAGCAAATGGAGGCAGATGAGAAGCTGATCTTTTCCTCCGATCTTATCCAAGTATCAACTGATCTCCCAAAATTAAGGAAATCAACACTGATAAATCAGCCCGACCATTTATCAGTGCACCCCTATTTTGAATCCATTGCAGACATCAAGTTTCTATCCCTTCTGAAAGGTGCTTAATTAGACACTATCCTAATCACCTAAATCATTTCATTCAAGTTTGTCAGGAATTTCACAAAATGTATTATGATACATTTTTAGTTACATTTTCTCACATTTCCTAAAAGTATTTGGGCTATTATTTTAGGAAGGTGATGATTGTCCTATGACTTTAGATGAGCCCAGATTAAGTCTCTATTTGGGGGTTTAAAAAAAGTCTTGAAAAATATAAATTTTTACACTCATTTGTAATTTTTATCTTTATTTTGACAGTGTAATGACTTCCAGTCATTTCTGTAGTTTAACCATGACCCTTACTCTAAACCCAATCCAAAACTGTTCCATTTATCTACTTTTTTATGAGAAGGAATGAAAATAACAGATGAGAAAAGTAAGCTTTGCTTCAGCCTTTATGCTTCATGACAATATGTTGAAAATCCACGTCTGAGTTGTTTCAAATGGTCATGATTATATAAATATATAGAAATAAAGAATTCTCTTCTTCTGTTCATAAGCTCCCACTCTGATCCATGGGGTCGATCTTTAGTTAGTAAGATAACTACGTCAAATCAACACAAACGTCAGATTAGAGCCAAGATCTCAGGAGGCCCAAAGCAGGTCAAGTACAGTCGGATGATGATTCAGGGAAACTTTACTTTCATTTGAACAATGGGCCGTTCGTATTCTTATTCTAAACTTCTCTTACTTTTGTTCGTACGAACATGTCACGTCAGATTCAACAAACTCTTCTATCTTCAGAAAAAGTGTGTAAATGAGGAACGTAAACTGATGAATGTGTATCCAGGTGCTCATGCATGAGGACAGGAGATTTACATAATTACCACCCCAAAAACACCATATAAGGATAAACATTTCCTGCCCGAAATTACTAGGAAGTGTCCATTCATACGTGACATCGCAAAGTAAAAAAGTTTACGAGTTCGGAGAATGAAGTTCTGCTCTCGGAGATCCACAAAAAAAAAAAAAGTCTTTTTTAGCAGCGTCAGTTGTGGAATTAAAGGATCTGTTTTAAAGTCGAGGAATGAAATGTGCTGCTAATGTCGTGTCTCCTGTGGGTCCTACAGTCACAGAAATAAAAATCTAAAATCATATATATCTCTCTCTGTAGTCCTGCTCTGGTTTTTCTTTGGTCAAATATTTTTACTTTCAGTGTAAACACCTGTGTTACATAGGTTTCATTTATTCAGAGGACCAGTCGGCACCCCCCACAAATTCTCCTAAATCACTCGGACGCACAACTTAGGAACAAATCTGTGCGTACGAACGGTTCTTGCATGAGGCCCATTGATTTGTTTCCATCTCATCATGTTGGGACATTTTCTCTGAATCAGTTATAGAGGAAATGTTTTCAGACCAGGTAAAACCCTGTTAGAGATCACATTAACCTCACCTGGCATGTTGGCGGGTGACAGCGGTCCTGCGCGGGGCGTGCTGGCGCTGGCGGGGGAACCCGCCGGGGAAGGCGAAGGYCCCCGGATGCCCGGCAGGTGGGGGGACGTATGAGGCGAGAAGGGCGACTGGGCGGGGTTACTCTGCTCGCCCTGGCTGCTCGACACGCCCGACGTGCTGACGCCGGGACTCAGGGCGCCCTCCGTACCCGTGGGCAGGTCATCGATGGACCCCGACAGGTCCTACAAACAGATAAGGTCAGGCTGCGATTCTTAAAAAAAGTCATTATTTGTAAATTAACTCTTTTTGTTTCCGTTTACTTCGCCTGTTCTAATTCCATCATGAAGCTCCCGCTCTGTGTAAAGACATGAGTGGCACAGATTCAAAAACTAAACACACGTATCCCCAGAGACTCTTGTCCTTATTTATCTTTTTCACACAGTGAGTGTGCATTATTGCCAGGGGTTGTCATGGTTACGAAGGTTTGTAGKCTCCGAGCAGCAGAGTCAGCATGACGGCAGCTCGGCCACGTGATCTCAGTAAACAAACAGAACTCACTCAAAATTCCTCTTCGATGCAAATCAAACACAGAAACAGCAGCACAGAAACTTTTTAAAGTGGGGTTCTGTAGAAAGCTCACGAACAATTACTATCTTACCTGTTGTACATAAATCTAAAAGAAACTGGAAATACAGAGGTAAATTCTGACAGAATCAACGAGTCAATGACTAGTTTGAGTGGGGTCAAAWCTAAAACCAGCTGTTGTCTTAAAACAGAGTTGTAAAGTAACTAAGTACAAATACTTTGTTACTATACTTAAGTAGAAATTTTGGTTATCTGTACTTTACTTGAGTAATTATTTTTCAGCGTACTTTTTACTTTTACTCATTACATTTTTACGCAATTATCTGTACTTTCTACTCACTACATTTTTAAAAAGGTAAGAAGTAGAAAGTCGTTACTACTATTTTATTCCGAGTTGTCTCCTGGATAGAGTGAATTTAATTGTGGTTGGATGAGAAGTATTAGCTTGTACACAACCCATCACAGCTGCACGCCATCAGAAAAAATGTTTTTTGGAGAAGTAAACACCCAATAAATGTCATTTTGGAAAATCTAACTGCTCATTTTTACTCAGTACTTTTACTTTTAATACTTAAGTACAAAAAATATCAAGATACTTTAAGACTTTTACTCAAGTAATATTTTTAGAGAAGACTTYAACTTTTACCAAAGTATTTTTATGATAAGATTCTTGTACTTTTACTCAAGCATCACTTTGAAGTACTTTATACAACTATGTCTTAAAACAACTCTAACCTCAACATATTTTGTTTTTTATAAATCGTCAAATCACAAACAATCTTGCGCGACACGATAATATTTCCACCTCCAAAGTAGGCACACTTTAAAGGGCGGTTGTGTCASAGTTGTTAGGGGACTCGTTCTTCTAATGCAAGCGTTAGAGGTACGATTCCCCCTTATTCTCTCACAAGTCGAAGTGTCCCTGGGCAAGACACCGAACCCCCACTGCCTCTGATGCGTCCCATCAGTGCATGAGTGGGATTTAAAGCACTGATTACTCTTTTCTGAGGTGTGTCTAAAAGCAGCCCATTTTGACGCTGTCTCTTTAAATCCACAAGGCGCCCCCGCCCCTCTCCAGCTTCCACAGCAGTCCATTCTAGTTTGATAGTCAGCGTAACGTCGAGCTAACCAAACAGAAACATTTATTTTACTTAAAGATGTCAACAATAGAAGACTTGTCCATCAACATCTAATTAATGCGTATTTGACACGCTGTAAAGTTTTTAAAGGTTTTCAATGTACTGCTTGCATGAATCAGCAACAACCCTTTAGTCTTTCTTCTGAATAATAATTAGCTCAGTCAGATCAGAAAAACTATTTATTCAAACTGCAGTCATTCCAAATGCTATGTACAACAGGTAAGATATTAACGGTTTCTAACATATCTACAGAAACCTGCTTGAAAGTTTCTGAATTTTCTCTTCAAGTAGTTTGTTTTTTTCTTTTTAGGCTCCAGGTCCAAAGTTTGGTGACCGACACCAGGCTGGTCTGACTTCTGATTCTCTGCATGTTTATGTTAAATGAATACTACCTGACTTTCTTAAATTTGGCAGCAAATTAAAAATATACTCGTAATACCATGGGGGTGAAGACGGGGCAACAAGAGACGTTGCTAGTCAGTGTATTTTAGATTATTTTTGACTTTTCCTGCCTTTTAAAGCTCAGCACACAAATGATTTTTGACATACAACTCCAGCTAATTTTCAAGTCGGTGATTGATGATCAGGGGTAAACATAAGGATTTTTTTCAGGTTATCCAGCGGACAGGACAACCTGTTGACAAAATCTGGTTGTCTGCAAAACATTTTGGTTGTCCAAAAAATTTTTTTCTCAATTAAAATGTAATTTAATAGGTAGCCTAAATTGTTCTGTATACGAAGTTTACTGTATACAAATGTTCTCAGTCAGCAGGTTAACAGTTTCAGGAGCTGCTTGAGTAAAACTCCTCCTCATCCTCTGCTTTGAAAAAGAGAGCAAAAATCAACACCCAACAACCATAAGCTTCCTGCGTACAGGACAAACGTTTTAATTTAAATAGTAGTATAGCCTACTGTCTACATGACCTTATTAAAGCTACAGTTTAGTGTTCTTAGGACTGAAGACTTTCTGGATAAAGGGGATTTAAAACAGCGCTTCTGTCATTTGAGTGTTTTCAACTGAGGAGCTTTGACATATTTACTGTATTTAAAAAAATTATAGCACAAAAAGTTCTCTGCATAGAAAAAACAATTTATTTTTTACAGTTTTTTTACCAAACTGACAAGTTTCTCCACTATAATTGTTGTGTGATGTAAATGCATTGAAACACCTGGTTAAATTTAGAAGATATTATGATTAACTACAAGCACCTGAAGCTGACTCAGAACTCTGTGACATTAGAGGAAAATCAAAGTCAAACGTAGACACGGCACCCACCCCGCGCAGCTGTGGTCTGCTTGCACACCCGACTCACATGTGATTAATACTGATTTTTTGCGAAAATTACTGATTTGTGATGCTCATTATACACGTAAATATCTGAAGGGGTTGACTTGTGGACTCTGAAGTCCCGGGCCGGTCGGGGCCGCGGTCAAACTGCCTCTCAGCCCTCGCTTTAAAAACAGTCAGGTTATCTGTCGCGGTTTTGTTGTGCTCGTAAACACACGGTGTTGCAGGAGAAATGCTGCGAGGTGCTTTTAGAAATATAATATATATAAAATAAGACATAATTCTCAGTGGAAAATAGCTCAGGTGAACAYCTCCCGGGAAAACCCTCAGTGTTTCCTGGATTGAGTGGAGCTGAACCCCCAACCCACAGAGAAAGAAAAAAGGCAGTGGTGTCAGTCAGACAGCAGGACCCGCCCTGCTCTGTTCTGATTGGGTAAAACTTAGACTGTGGTTTTTTTATTGGGTGAAAGAACCGTCAATTTAAACCCTAGATGGCTTTACCAAGTTTTTTTTTCTCCCGTTCATTTTTACAATGACGAACACCCGTCTGTATCACGTCTGTATCACATTTTCAAAATTCAAATGTGCCTCATTTACACAGCAGCGTTTCCTCAAGCACCAACCACACAGCCGTGCCTCGGCTACCACAGATGTTCAGTAGCAAAGACAAAAATCATTGCAGAGCATGACGTGAGTCGGCCACAATATGAGCAAATGTTCAAAGAAAAGCTTTGAAAAAGACATTTAAAGCTAAAAAGCTTATAATGTCATGCTGACATGTTTTAAAAAAGCCATAAAAACGAACACATTCTGAGTAACACAGTAAAAAACATCAGTTACTGACCAACAGTCTCACATTAAAAGCAGACACACTGAGAGAAAACAAGCGTCTTTGTGTCCCGGCAGTGAATCAGGCGGCGTTACTGACCGGAAGGCTGGATGGGCGGCCCTGACCGTCCTCTGAGCCAGATTTGGACTGAGTGGATGGAGGTGCGTTGGACTGAAATGAGTCCTGGGATAACTCCTGGCAAACACAAAAAAAAAACATAATGACATATAAAACAATACACACCTAAGGATGAAAACGCTCTGTGACTGAGGGCAGTACCTGCTGCTGTGGAGGAGGAAAGCGCTGATAAGGAGACTGCTGTGCTTGTTGCTGCTGAGCGTTTTGGGGGTACGCTGCAGGCTGCCCCTGTGGATGTTGGCCGTGCCCCGGCGGCTGCTGCGGGTGAGTCTGCGCCTGCTGCTGCGAGGGGGGCTGCGGTGGACCCTGCGTGGATCCTGGGTAGCTAGATTGACCTTGTGATCCAGGAGGAGCCTGGGAGCTTGGCTGCTGCGGGGCCTGACCGGGAGGCCCCTGCTGCTGGGCATAAGGAGACTGGCTGGACTGTGGGGCCGATGCTTGAGTGTAGGGCGGCTGGGACTGAGGGGGTCCTTGTGACGGGCCTGGCAGTGGCCCCTGGGACTGCGGGGGCATGTGGGGCTGCTGATAGGGTGGTCCTCCTTGGTTGTGTGAGGCTGGAGTTGGAGGGTGGGGCTGCCCTGGGTAAGGAGACTGCCTGCCAGGTTGTCCAGGTGTGGGCTGTGGGTAAAGGGATTGTTGTTGACCCGGATGAGGAGCCTGGCCTGGCTGGTTGTAATATTGGGCCTGGCCCTGAGAACCATACCCCCCTGGTCCCTGCTGTCCATAAGTACCCATCTGATCAGAAGGAAAAGAAGGCATTTAGACTTAAACAAGACAAAAACATAAAAATACACAGAAATTCTGAATGAGATCAAATACCTGTGGACCATAAGGCATTCCACCCATGTTTCCAGGGGTACGTCCTGGCATTCCTACTGGGTATCGCTGGGGTCCTGGAGGGCCATAACCCTGGCCTGGGTACCCCGGCCCAGGTTGAGGGCCAGCAGGAGGTCCCTGCTGTGACTGCTGACTGTATGGACTGCTTGCTCCGTATGGCTGACCTCTCATTTTTGCCATTGGATCCATGGGACCTGGAGGCTGGACGTGACAAAAACACACAAAAAAATGATTTAACAACTACTAAAAATAGAATATTTTATTTACAACGTAACACTCTTCCCCACACATGCAATTATCTCATTACATCATTTTATTCAAAGGCTTTAAAACGCCTGGCTGCGGTGTGTAACCTGTTCAGAACTAAAAACACACTTGAATGAATGGACAAATTGTGCCTCCTCCCCACCTTATTTCCCACGGTCATTACCCAGATTTTTTTTTTCACTTTGCCATAGTTTCGGAAGTCAACAGAGCTATATATATCTCCTTTCAAATAGAGGGCAGTCTGCCCAATCCTAAACATATCCCAGCTGTGCTCCTGTTTTGAATCTGGTCCAAGTATTTTTTTTCCCCCTCAAGAGATGGTAGCTTGGCTTTGAATGAATGACACCAGAAAACGAGGGAAGGACTTTAACAACAACTAGAGAGAGAGAAGAAATGTACAAGAGTTTACGAACTCTTATTACGACCCATCAAATGCATTAAGAAGCCCCCTCCCCACGTTAAAAACTCAAAAAGACACCTCGTGTTTATTCCTAATGATTTCCCCACACATGTGCACTTCTGCTGAGAGGAGCATCCTCGCCTCCTTCACAAACAGGACACAAAGTGTGCCAAACTGTAAATCCAAGATAATGAGGTGAAATAAACAAGCTTTCAGCACATGGCTAATCTGCATAAGACAGAGAGGAAACTCCCTTGGTGGGCGAGAGACTGGACTTTACTCTGATTGGCTTGTGGGGGTGGGTGTGTGTGTGTTTGGTGGGGGGGTTCTTTACAGTCGAACTTGTGTTGGCATGCCAGACACAATGGCCACACACACACCCTCCTAGACGGAAAACTTCACACTGGCTTTGGTGTTGTGAAAGAACTTAGAGGGAAATGTGTCATTTCTTCAGGAAATATACATCTATACTGTTTAAAAGCTGGTAAATAAACAAGATCACATGATACTAACTCTAATGTGTTTGTAACAATTTAAATTAATTTTAAAAGATACATAAACAGTACAAGAAGTGTAAAAAGAAGCGAGATCAACAGAGGCGTTAAAGCTGCTGCAGGTGGCTCATTGTGGTCACTGTGGTAACTACACACCTGTGTCTCAATCCCTGACTGCCAAAGTTAATGAGAGACAGAAAAACACTGGCTGAAACTATAAACCAGATATATTACCCATTCTTGAACCACGAGAAGCAGAAGACCAGGATTTTCTATGAACGTTTCACACAGGAGATGTGTTGAAAAGGTCCAGCYTTCGAGACAAAATATAACTGAAGCCTGGCTGTGCCTTCTGTTGGGACTTGAAGGAAAATTACAAGTCCTACAGCTCCTCTGGGTTACATAAAAATGTACTAACAAGAGTGGTGAGAGTGAAGCTAGATCAGAGGATTTACAAGGTGTCTGACGTCGTCAAAGACRTTCTGTCCAAAGGTCTGTTAAAAAAATTTAAATAGAAATTACAAAAGTTAAACTGTGATTGTGTAAAAAATTTTTAAAAAAGACATCTAAACACCAGTTTGGACACGTGAAGTCCAACTATTTGGTTTAAATTTTTAATTATGTTTCTACTGTCAAATACAGCTGAGGTGTARGTTTGGGCAATATTGGCAAAAGAATTAATCAASATTAATTGGGGTATTTAGTCGATAATGATTAATTTGGCGATTAATTCCCTGGACGCCCTTATGTCCTGGTCACATGACCAATTTAGTGGGAAAGATTTGCTCTTCATAAAAATCAGTTCCAAATTGTGTCATAATTACAGACTTCAGGCTGTACATCAAATCTTTAAATTGTGTTGATAAATAAATTATAGAACTTTTTTAATGTTCGTCATATTTGAAGCGGAGAGGAGCACAGAGCGGACTGACTGGTGACATTAATTGTATTAATCGTCAAGGGCCAAAAAAATAATCTATTAATGTTTTTCTGACGATTAATTGCACACGATACGATTATGCCCAACCCTACAGAGGTGTAGAGCTCCAAAAATGGCGTGCGTTTCACCAAAATCCTATTGACGACCAGAATATTTTTCTTGTAGCTTTTGTCCAAGCTGTGCGACTTCCCGCCACCAACAGCATAGCACAAAATCCCCAATTGGTCCCACATTTTGGATGCGTAATTTGTTTTACTTCAAAGCTGCACCAGATGCAGGGATAAAGTTTTGAGAATATTAACAGGGGTAGACATAACCATTGTTTAGGTTGTCCAAGACAACCTATTTTCATTTCGGACAACCAGATCCTGTCTCCTGGTTGTCCGGTGGACAACCGAGCAAAAAAAAACCTCGATTAAAGTTCTCTGCCGCGGGTGTCCATCATTTGTAAAAATGAAAGTGAGAAAAAACTTGTTAAAACCGAACAGAACACTAACTTTTAATAAGGCCATGTACACAGGATACTCCTACTTAAGTGAAAATGTTGACCTATGAGCAGAAAGAAGCTWATGAATGTTGAACTCTATTTGAATGAAGAAAATGAGGACATTTTATTCATGCAGATCCTGTCAACCTGGCTGACTGAGAACAATTATATAAAATAAACTTCGTCTACAGAACAATATACTTGTTAAATTACATTTTTCTTGAGATTCTTTTGGACAACCAAAATGTTTTGCGGACAACCAAGTTTTGTCGACAAAAATATCTTTATGTCTACCTCTGATTAATAAAAGGGCTTTGAAACTTACACACTGTCCTCCAATAACAGATGCTATAAATCAGGGGTGCCCAAACATTTTCCCCGAGAGGGCCAAAATGAACATCTATCCAGGGCTGCGGGCCAAATGCAGTATTATAACACATGAAATACAAATACTTTTTTAAGTCCCTTATTTTTAACCATTAAGCTGTGCAATGGTCCTCTTTTGTTTTAGTCTGTGCACTTGGAGAAAGTCTGCCATACGCTCAAGTAGCAAAGGCTCATGGGACATTTCATAAATAGATAAAATATGAGTTTTTGTGGCCTTATAAAGTGTGYAAATCTACAAGTGGGGTTAAATCTGATCTAAATATTTCTTGTTGTCATTTCATGTTTAATCCTAATAAATCAAAGATATGTCAGCACCATAAATGAAAACCTTAACTACAGCCCTTTTATATAGTCATTTGACCAATGGAAATACTGTGTTTCTATAGGATAACAGGTTACAACCTTGTAACTTTGGCAACTGTTTAGGGCTGCCACGATTAATCGATTAATCGACGACTAATCGATTATTAAAATAATCGATGACTAATTTAATAATCGATTAACCGTTTTCTTTTTTTTTTTGTTGTTCTTTACTTTGTTTTTCTCTCCAAACTGCTTTGACACCTTCCACTGCCACGTCTGCCTTTCTGTCCTTGACACACATGCACAGTAGTGGTAACTGGGGTAGGCCGTGGACGTCACAAGACATTATACAGACAGGCTCTGGTATCATGGCTGCCCAGCAACGGAGCTGAAAAGTGTGGGAACTTTTTAAGAAAATGAAACAGAAACCTGTGTAATATCTGCAAAGCAGAACTAGCCTTCCACAGCAATTATTTTTAGTTAGCATTTAGCTAAAATCTAATGATGGTTATACAATAGCAGCTGCATTCTGATGTGATAAGCTGTGTGTTTTATATTCAATTAACATATGATCCGATTAGTCGACTAATCGAATAAATAATCGGTGATTAATCCGTTATTAAAATAATCGTTTGTGGCAGCCCTACAACTGTTGGTGGGCCAAATCAAACGGCTTGGCGGGCCAAATTTGGCCCGCGGTCCCCACTTTGGGCTCCTCTGCTATAAATCATTGTTATAAACATGTACTCTATAATGCCACGCTGGATTTTTTTTTTTTTTGTCTTTTTTTTTTATAAAACAGTGTCATGCAGACACGGCCCCCATACAAATTAAATTAAATGAGCAATTATCCCCAGCTCCTCAAACATCAGCTGGTGATTTTTGAGAGTAAAAAAGTGGAAGCGAGAGAAGCAGGGAAGCAGAAATACCTCTGGTGACCCTGTGATGAGCTAATAGCAGCGTGTCCTTATCAGCAACTGTTGTTGCCTCGCATCACATGTAATTATAAATGGCCACGAGCGGAGCTGGGCTGAGGAGCCAATCAGATTTCAGCTCGCGTGTCAACCCAAGACCAACTATCTCCTGGCTTTGACAGGAGGATTTTACCTCCACAATTCAAATCCCACTGCAAACTGCGACCCGCAGCCTGCTGCTAACTCGGCCAAGCTCGTCCGGAAGAGCTGCGCGCTGTTTACAAACCCCGACGGCCTCGCGCCACAAGGAAGCGGGCGTCGAATCGAAATCTAATCAGAATTTAAGAATATGCGACCTTCGAGTGACTATCAGAGGATGAGAGAGGAGGGGGGAGAAAAAAAAACACGTTTAAACACCGGCCATTTAACTGGACATTAAGTGCTTCAGTTCATTCGGCACGCAACGCATTCCTCCTCCCGTCATGGCCACAAAATAACAGCCCCCCGGAAAAAAAACGACGACAAATCTACACAAACTTCACATTATAATACGACCAGCTAACCTTTAATTATAGCTACACGGCTCAGCGGCGATTTTAACTCAATTTAACGTAAATTCAGCGCCTAGAAGGAAACATATCGTTGAGGATAAAACGAGCTCTTATTTTCGCCCCCCTTTTTTTTACCCCCCAAACTAGGGCCTTCTTAGCCACCTGAACATCATTTCATCAACTTATACCTGACTGGTGCGCCGCTCCTCTTTCGCTACATACCCTTAGAAATACCCTAAAAGCCCCGTCTTTTTGGTGGCATGCTGTAAAGAGGAAAAATACACACGACAGGCAGCCATTTTAGAGTCTTTGCGAACTAGTATCAGACAATGGCTGGCCTGCTACGTTCACAACTAGCTAGGAGGGAAGGAAACACGCTCGAGACCGTGTTTTAGCTCAAATCTGGCTCTTACCTGGCTCCGTGCGAGCGGCTGCCCAGCACTTCCCGGGCTCATGGGGGACGGGTGATGGCTTCTTTGTTGCCAGCCCGGATTACTCCCTCCGTACTCCGCTGGTCCCTTACTAGCTCCCTCTTGGCCACCGTAGTCGCCGGACGGGTAGTTCGGGTATCCCCGCGTAGAGCTGGGTGAGGTTAGGAGCTTGTTGAGTGTCGGCGTGGAGGTCGGCTGCGGGTTCCCGATGTTATACCTCTGGTTGTTGTAAGATCCGGCCATCGCCGCGGGTCCTCCCGGCGGTGGCTGCTGCTTAGCTGGCTGCCCCCCAGCTGTCGGCGCCTGAGCGCTGCGAGGGGAGTTCATGGCGTACGCCTGGCCCTGGCCGGGATACGGAGTCCTGCTCGGGAACGGGTTGTAATTGTTGAACTGGTGGTTCGAGAAGCCATGCTCGTGCGAATTGGGTTGGTACGGGTCCATCATGTTGCTCGACTGCACACCCGGACCCGCAGAAGCAGCTGGCATGCCAGGGCTTTGTTGTCCGCCATATTGATGAAAAGCGGCCCGACCGTAGTGCTGAYTGAATCCGTACGAAGGTGGAGGAACGGCGGCGCCGTGGTAATGCACAAAACCGGGATGGTTGTTTCCCTCCGGTCCGACTGAGTCATTCGGGGTATTATTATTAACCCTGGGCGGGTTCCCATTCCCGTTCTTCATCTCAGGTTCCCCTCCTCCCCCTGCATTTCCACCGTCGGCTCCGTCCTGCAGCTCCCCACGGCCCGGCGACACGCTGTCCAAACCCGGCTGCTTTTTATCGGACTGCTTCTCTCCCGGACCCGAATCGTCCTTGAGCTCTCGATCCGRCTTTTTAAGTTCAGAAGGCGGACTAGTGTTCAGAGTGGCGACCTGAGCGGCCATGATATTACCCCCCCAACCTCTCTCTCTCGCTCTCTCTCTCTCTCCCTCTCTCGGCGAGTCAGTCACAATCAAAAGCTAGCACTGAATATAAATAAATGTTAAAAACCATTAATCCTTGTGTCGATTCATTCCCACCCTTAATCCGGACCGAATCCGGCTGCCATCCCGCCGGTTCCGGCTCCGTAAACTGGGTTAGAGAGATGATGGAGGCTCCATACAATGCGTAGAGAAGCGACAGAAATTGTTGTGGGAGTTGTGTTACTGAGCCCGGGTAGAGGCAGAGGGAGCTAACCCAACCAACACGAGGCTCCGCTACATACAGCCATTTTACCGAGCCGCACGGACGGTCGCAAAACCCGGCGCGGCTCCGGTCGTCGAGCGGACCGGAGGGCTTTTCTTACCCGGTTATGAAGGCGAAAGGACGGTTGTGTTTTTCACCAGTCTGCGTGAAGCTTTTGCAACAATAATCTCAYGAACCACTGGATRGATATTAATGAAATTTTCAAGAAATATCTATTAAAAACACATCTACAACTGATTAACATTTGGAGRCGATTCAATTCAAGATGGCCGCCGCAGCTAACTAAATTTAATAAACACAAAAATGACTMCAACTCAACAAATGTTACATAAATGCAGCTACATTTAGGTATGATAGTAGCTGGATATATCCCCCAACATATACTCTGAGCTGTACACACTGCACCTTAATTTTGCTTAAAACTTTGACTTTAACTTTTCATGTTAATCCTGCCTAGCTGTTAGCAAAATATCTCATGAACTACTGGAAGGAGCTGAATAAACTTTAAATAAAATATTTATAGAGAACACATCTATAACTAATTAACTTTTAGAGACCACCCTGTTCAACATGGCCGCCACAGCTAACAAAACCTAAAAAACACAAAAATAGCTATAACTCAACAAATGTTTTTTAAAAAAAATGTAGCTATGTTGGTATGGTAGTAGCTGAGCATGATCCCTGACGCATATTCCTAGCGCATAATCCTGCTTTAAACTTTGGCATTAACATTTGGCATCAACCANAGATTGTAAAGCTCTGAGTATTCTGGTTGTATAGAAAGGTGCTATATTAGTAGTGTTTTCATCATTGACCATGTACATCTATAACTAATTAACTTTTAGAGACCACCCTGTTCAACATGGCCGCCACAGCTAACGAAACCTAAAAAACACAAAAATAGCTATAACTCAACAAATGTTTTTTTTTAAATGTAGCTAAATGTTGGTATGGTAGTAGCTGAGCATGATCCCTGACRCATATTCCTAGCGCATAATCCTGCTTTAAACTTTGGCATTAACATTTGGCATCAACCATGTTTGTCTATTGGCAAAATATCTCACAAAACACTGTGCTCATATTAATGAAACTTTCAGAAAGTACTCATTGGATGTCCATCTTCAACTCTTTAAAATTGGGAATCAACCCAACCTAAAATGGCTGCCAAAGCAGGTTGACCTTCACCAGCACAAAAATGGTGATAACTCTGTCCGTATTACAGATATTGAGTTAAAATTTATTTTGGTTGTAGCTGAGAGTCATTCACAAAACATATTTTGAGCACTGCACATTATGTGACATCCAGAGATGTGTGCAAGTCTTTTTTGCAAGTCCAAGTCTTTGACCAAAAATCTTAAGTCAAGTCTCAAGTCCCAGTCTTGTTGCTTGTATTACTTAACTGGCAGTTTGATAAAAGGTATTCTACTAGATTATATTCTATAATACTATATTTTAATCAAATATTAAAACATAGTAGCCTATTATATTTTAATAATACTATTAAAACATAATACTGTTTTACAGATAAGGTTGGAATAACAATCAAGCATTTACAKTATTGTTAACTATATTTTGCACCTTACTGTAATTATATATTTTCATTGACAAAGAACAAATCCAACAAGTTTGCTGCTGATTTTACAATAAAATACCAGAAAAAATATTTTTAAATGCATTAAAGCATGTCAGCAAAGACGATGAACCAAAAGGGCTGCACAAGTCATCACAAAAACAAATTTTGGATTTGGACTCCACACACTTTTCATTTTTGCAAGTCTCTTCTCGTGGCATTGAATAATGTCTCTGTAAGCAAAGTTTATAATGAATGGCAGTTGAGCAGACTACTGCAACACACCTGCCATGCTGAAGCTCTTTGTCATGCTGGCCCCTCCCATTCTCAGGTGAGGGTGAGCGGAGTCTGTGGAGAATTATTCTGACTTTAATCAAGAGCGTATATTTTCAGTTTGAGAGCAGGAGTAAATGTCTTTGCTCTTAAAACTTTATGTATTTGTTCTCAAAGGAGCGGAGCATGGATATACTGTATATTGAGGGAGTGAGAATCGTGAGACGGGCAGTGAAAAGACTTGAATTGTTCACAAGCCTCAAACCACAAGTCCAAGTCGAATCTCAAGTCTTTAGGGTCCAAGTCTAAGTCTCTAATAGGGACTTAAGTGCGACTCAAGTCAAAGTCACAAGTCCCCATCTCTGGTGACATCTTTACTAAAGTTTTAACATTGACTGCTGGCAACAAGTCTGTCTGGCTGTTAGCAAAATATCTCATAAACCACTGGACGGATTTTAATGAGAAAATAATCACTGGATGCCAGCAAAATAAAAAAAATCAATAGCGGATAGTCCTGATGCATCTCAGTAATCCAGGTAAAAAATCAAAAAGAAAAAAAATTGTATAGGTCTTCTGGACGGGTTCTTCTCTAATGAAACGTTTCGTCTCTCCTCCAAGAGACTTCTTCAGTCTGAGAGTTTCAGGCAAAATTCAGGCTTTTGTGATGTGACTGATACTCACATCACATGGCTATTGTTGACACCTAATTAACACTTATTGTTACCAGGGGGTGGAGTGATACTGCCAATGGCAGCGCTGTAGGAGGAGGACAGCTGAAAATGGAGGCCTCCACCTCTGTTTAATGATGGACGGACTTTCTTCACAAAAATGACTTCTTTTACTCCTCTCTCAAACCAACGTTCCTCCCTATCAAGAATGAGAACATCCTCATCTCTGAAAGAGTGACCGCTGGCCTGTAAATGAGTGAAAACTGCAGAGTTCTGGCCATTAGATGTAGCTCGTCTGTGTTGGGACATTCTTTTGAACAGTGGCTGCTTTGTTTCCCCGATGTATAACTGGTCGCAGTCCTCCTGGCACTTAACAGCATATACAACATTGCTCTGTTTGTGCCGGGGCACCGGATCTTTGGGGTGAACCAGCCTTTGCCGTAATGTGTTTTGGGGTTTGAAAGCCACTGGGACATCATGTTTAGAAAATAAAAATAGCGATAGATATATAATAATAGAAAATAGCGGATAGCTTTAACCTAACTTTGGAAACAAAAAATGGACCAATTAGTGTATGCTAAATTAAGTTTGCAAACTTTACGTCCTCTAACAAGCTAACATTAACAGGTTTGTGCCACTAGTCTTCAGCTTGAAGGAAGCAAAGATGTGTGACACAGACTGACAGCCATCTTGGCAATTAGCTGTTAGATCTGCTAATTTTTATTTGTTTAGCATTAGCTTCCACTGATTTTTTTTTTGGTACATGTTTAGCATTAGCAAAGCGATTTTAGTTAACGCAGTATGAATTAGCGAAGCTAATTTTTTGATTGTGCTCAGCACTGATTAGATGTACATCTACAATCGATTATCATTTAGAGTCAATTCAGATTAGTTTTTTAAATTAATTAAAACTCTGATATGAAAGGTAACAGTTGACAGGTATTCCATCCACAAAAAAAATGCTAGGCTGTCCATTTCTATCCAAAAACCTTATTTTATAACCTTATGGTTGGTAAATGTTGGTGTCTTTAAATCAAAATCAAATATCTGGCCTCTTGAAGAGTAATTCCTGTCACTTGTATGGAGGTTTATGTTACAGTTGTGTATTTAACCAGATATAATCTACACACTTACAATATTCACTAACTTGTCCTAAAAACCAAGATATTCATGCAGATAAAATAAAAAATACACAGCATTAAAATAGTTTGCAGAGTCAGTGTTTGTGTGTCTTCAAGTCCTGCGAATGTTTTCATCATTTCACATTTCACTTTGTGGCTGATTTCTCCTCTTATGTCTCCCTTTTATGGTTATTATTGTATCTTGTGGCTGTTTCCAATTTGATCATTTTGCATGTCTTTGTAGTCATGTTTCCATCCTCAGTGCCTTTTTATTGTATCACATTTGGTTGCTTTGCAACACAGAGAGCTTAAATGAAGACAGCTTTGCTTCTGTTTATTCTCTGAGACATTTCAGCTCTCATCGGAGAGCTTTCCTCTGCGCTTCAGCTCAATTTTCCTCCACAGGATTAACATGAAATGGATGAATTAGAATCTGCACAAACATTACATTTTTTTCTTTGCTTTGATTCTCAAATTTGTCAAATTTTCATGTTTTTATTTCTGTTCTGTGCTGTTTTGTGTAACTCTTATTTTAGGCTTCATTGAAGTTGTCTTCTTTTTCTTTTCTTTTTCTGAGTGTCCCACCTGGGCCCTTCAAAGTGCTTAAAGGTGCAGTTCAGACTAATTGAAGTTGGGTTCTGTGGAAAGCTCATGAACAATAAATATCTTACCTGTTGTAGATAGCTAGCCTGGCCCTTGCCTTCTTATGCAGTTCGGCTCAGTTCTAATTTCCCTTCTCTGCTTTGTCTGGGATTTCTCAGGATTTCTTCGGTCGAATTTCACCTGGGCCAGTCGGTGAACAGAAGGAGGGGTTTTGAAAGACAACGTTGATTTTCTGTGCAGTGTCTGCTTGGAGTTTAATAGCAGTGGAGAAAGTGAATGAAGCCAGTCCGTGTTGACAAGGCTTCCAAATTAAATTAAATTAGTCTCACAAGGTCTGCAGGACTTATTTACAGCTGTCTCATTTGGCTCGGTACTTCTCTCAGTTGGGGATGGTTGTTTACAGCTCACTCACACAATTTCCGGTTAGCTTCTTAGCTTAGCCTCCTTCACAGTGAAGTGAATATAGCGCTCTCTGGACAACTGCAGTTTGGAGAAACAGAATTTAGTGCTAAGCTAACAACTAATCCAAGCTGTGGCTACTCCAAGTTCATTAATGCTTTTTAAAACAATTTCAATCCACTGCTCGTGCAGACAATAAAATTTTTACATTTTTGTCACGTTTCTATTACGCACATTTTAATTTTATAACACTTCTTCTAGAAATATCTAAAGCTGAACTTTTAATGTTTTTTTTATAATACTAGACCACTTATGGGTTCCTGTTTTACCCAGAAATTTACCAGTGACCCCATAGGCTGGTCCCAGTATAATTTTAAGCCCCGCCTCCTCAGTGTAAATGAACGGCAAATCTGCTCTTAACGAAGTAAATACACTCCAGATTTGTTTTTCCAGATGTTGACTTTCATTGGTTTATATTTGTATGATCAAATAACATTTTTAATTTGACTAACTGTAACTAGTGATTATGTGCGGGAAAATTAGGCGGGACTTAAATCCCCACAACCCTAATGCACAGACTCTGGTTCCAAAAATACAACATGTGGTCTGTTATTATAATATTTGTCGATGGGCTGCATCAGAAATGCTACAGCTAGCTGCTGTTATTTGAAATTGCAAATCAAAACACTTTTTTGAAATTGATGACAATATGAGTTTCAGTAAACTGCGATTGCGTGAAATATTTAAGTGTGTAGTTGTCATTACTGTCAGAAGTAAACTCTTTGTTTCTTCAAATTGGGGTTGTTTAAAGTGTTACCTACAAGAGGTAAGATATTAATTGTTCATCAGCTTTCTGAAGAATCGGAACTATCCCTTTAAACCAGAGGTGCCCAAAGTCGGGCCCGTGGGCCAAAATTGGCCCGCCGAGCCATTTGATTTGGCCCATCAGCAGTTGTCCTGGTTACTAGATTGTAATTATGTTAAGATTAAATTTAAAAAACAAGTAACTACAASAGACATTTAGATTAGATTTAATCCCATATTTAGATTTGCACACATTATTAAACCACATATACTCAAATTTTAAACTATGAAAAGTCCTATGAGCCTTTGCTGCCCGAGCATACGTTGAATTTTCTCCATTACATTAAAAAACCTAAAGAATGTGGGCAACCACACTGGCTGCTAGCTTAATCATAAAAAAAYAAAACAACTTTACTTAAGTATTTGCATTTCTTATATTATTGCATTTGGCCCGTGGCCCTCAGATTGATTTTAATTTTGGCCCTCTCAGAGAAAATGTTTGGGCACCTCTGCTTTAAACAAAGGCAAATTAATTGTGTTTCCTGAAGACATTTTCCTTTCAGCTTAGATTCTGTTAGATTCTCAAAGTAGAATCTGCACAGATAYAAAACTTTAAGACATTTTGTGACTCCTCTGTGTTTTGTGCGACGTTCAGCTGTTTCGTGTTGCACGTCGCCTCTCTGTCAGGCCATCCTTTCTCATTTTGAGCTCATTTTCTGCTGCGTTTCAGCTTATTTGGGCTGTTTTTCATCTTTTCTTGTTGTTTTGTGCCTCTCTCTCTCTCTCTCTCTCTCTCTTTTTAATTGGCGCAACAATAACTGTTTTTTTATTGAGGCCTAGGAAATCATATCACTATCGCTCACTATACAGAATGCTGAAAAACCCATTCAAAACGCTCGGCTCCCCACAGACGTGGATGGAAACTAAAATGAAAAGAAATGGTTATCGTTGTGGTTGACGACATTCGTGTG
Organism: Austrofundulus limnaeus; assembly: GCF_001266775.1. NCBI lineage: Eukaryota > Metazoa > Chordata > Actinopteri > Cyprinodontiformes > Rivulidae > Austrofundulus > Austrofundulus limnaeus. The sequence goes on along the minus strand of NW_013952579.1, from coordinate 779,283 downwards.
TTGGTGGTGTTTTTTCTTTTCTTTTTCTCATTTTTAGTTCTTCATCAGCAGTGTTTCTGAGAGGCGTTTAGGCAACGCACACGCACACACACAGGTTTTTCCACAGCAGAAGGAGGAAGCCTTGCAGCAAACCAGACTACCAATGCACATTCCCTGTTCTTCTCTCCCCTGCCTGCCTGCCTGCCTGCCTGTCTGCTCTCCTCTACCACCCCCTCTCTCCTCTCTCCGTCTATCTCACTCCAGCAGAAACACACTCTCTGCTGAGCGTGGGGGGATGGGCGCTCTCTCAAACATTCAACTAAACAAACAGGAGGGGAAGGCAAGAAAAAAGAAAAAGAAGAAGAAGAAAAAAGAAGAAGAAGAGGACTTTATCTCACAGATAGAAAACACACAAGGACAGTTTCAAAGTGTCCAAAACTGTTTGGTGGGAGGAAACAGAAATGAAGCTTTTTATGTGGCTCGACTGAAGCAGACAGTCATGACACACAGGGTGTGTGCACCGCATTGTGCAGGGGTGGAAGCAGAATGAAAAGTGTGTGTCTCTCTCTGTGTGTGTGTGTAAAGGAAATGTGAGGAAACAGAAGCTCCAATACTTCGATTGCTTATTGATTAAAATAAATAAAACAATAATAATTGGTATGTAAGTGGGACAAGAGTGCCTTTCGGTTTCTTTCCTCACCACGCGCACGCGCACACACACACAAAAACTGCTTCTTCTTTTTTTTTTTTTTTTCACCAACACACACATCTACCTCTAGGGGGCTTAAAGGAGGGAGACAGGAAGTACCAATGAGGAGGCATACTTGATCACATGTACAAACATCGAAACACAATTTAACATTCTGCCTGACACACCCCCCTGATGCACGCGCGCGCGCACACACAGAGGCAGGAAGCTGTCCACATGTAAATTACAGCCACACCACACAGGGTTAATGTGATTTCCCACAGCAGTATGAGCTCTGAAAGTGGACCGTGTTTTATTGTGCGTGTGTGTGTGCGTGCTGGTTAATAGGACGGTGAAACAGCAGTGAAAACCAGAGGAAGCSTTTAAAAAGCAGCATTTTTCAGACAGAAGAGAATATCTTCCATCCCAGAGAGCAGCACACAGAGCCAGTTGTGCAGAAACACAGATTTAATGTGGCTTCCTCTCCCCGCCTGACTTAATTTTTCTGCTCGGGCCGCCGGGAAAACTCGTTGCGGACTTTCGTGGATCTGGAGTGGGGAAGAAGGTGAGGGAACAAGCGCCACCTGCTGGTGAAGAGCGGAACTGACCTTGTTTTTACCTCACTGCGCCTCTGCTGCTCATGGCTCTGATTCACTCTCCTCTTCACTTTCTTTTAATATTTAAGCAGTTTTCTTGTCAACAAATGCTATGTGAGGTATATATTTCTGCAAAATATTGTACAGAAAAGATAAAATGCAGGTTCCTGGGTTTTTATCTCATTTTTTAAATGTAAAAACAGAGCTGTGGGGACGTGGTTCAGTTAGGGCAGGGGTCTGCCTCTTCTGCTCCTCGGCTCACTAATCAAATGTGCCCAGAGCCACAAAATTATGGAGGTAAATTAGTGTTTTTATTATTCAATCAAACAAAAAGCATCTTCAATCAAAAAAAAAAAAAATCAATCAAAAATATTTTTTAAAAAGCTTTTAAAAAGTGAATTTTGCATAACAGGTCTCTTTTAAGTCTCTGCAGTTAACCCAGAGGAGCCCACAGTGGGGCCCACGGGCCAAATTTGGCCCGCGGTCCCCACTTTGGGC